>NC_046664.1:77550335-77556033 GCF_010883055.1 Belonocnema kinseyi | reverse complement strand
AGCGAGGGCGCATACTTTGAATAAAATATTTGTTATCATTCTCTTGAAATAAATGTGTTATTTTCTTGAAAAAATACCGGTTTCATATGTATACACCTGGTATGAGACTAAAGGTCGAGGGAAGAAAATGGAAAAATGTCCTTCAAGTCGGATTGGAACCAACGAACTGGAACCTATGAACCAACACCTTATTAACGTGCATTATTTATTACCACACTCTAACTAAAAAAATGACAAAAAGTTGGAATTTTTAGGAAAAAGCCGAAACTTTGTATCACTGTTCTAAGAAAATATTGTTATATTTTATATTCTACACATTTCAACTATTATCCAACTTTCTGTCTTTGAGCATGAGACTAAAGTTAAAGGGATGTGAAATAAAAATTATTCACGAGTAATAGGGCAATAAAACGGACTAAATGGAAAAAAGATCCTTCGAGCCGGATTTGAACCAGCGACCTATGGATTGCTATAATACTTTATCAACCCACTACAGTCCACCGCTCCACCAACTTAGCTATCGAAGGTCGTTAAAATAGGATTCCTTTTTTTTAAGAAGATCAGAATTTTATGACCTGCAGTACGATAACAAGCTTTTACGGGTTGGTGTGGCAGAGTCCAGTTTCAAGCCATCGAGAAGTATCCGTGAAGGTACGATAAAAAGCAGAAGTAAAAGAAGAATCGAGTACGAGACATATGTATGGAACTGATAAGCCAACTCCAATTAGAACAATCTCTTTTGAGATACACTAAGAAAACTTTTTTTTTAGCTGATATTGTTAAATTTTTATGAGGTGATAAAATAATTAGAAGATGTTAGCTTTGTTGTTAGTGGTCTCACCTGGTTTTTTTCTTGGTTTTGCTTATTATCTAGTCGACAGTAGCTATTCAGCTAATCATTCAACATGGTTGCACAAAGATACGTCTATCAAACGAGCCAACTATAGAGAGGGATTAGCGGATTTTAATTTATGCTAATTGATTTGGATGAATCTACCAACAAAATCCAACATCTTCTGATTGAATCCTTACATAATCAACATTAATTAACATTGTCTAAGGATACAAGACTGTTAGAGGCAGATTCAGTGGAACAAACCAACTAGACAAATTGGTTCTTTGAAAGGATTCGAATACAAAGGGATTCTTTCAAATAATGTTTTTTTAAATAGACCAGTATACCTGCAAAGCTTATATATTCTAATTAATTTGTCACCTGGTCGACATCAAAATATCGTTAGCTTATCATAAAACGTGGTTGGAAGAAGATACAATAATGGAACGACCCAACTATGCAGAAGGATTCTTTTAAAGGATCTTTTTCTTCCAACATACTAGTATATCACAAATTTTTATTAATTAATTACTAATTAATCTAATTAATTAATTCTGATTAATTTGTCACCTGCTCAATTTCCGTGAACATCAGATAATCATACAACATGGCTGAAAGGAGATGCAACTATGGAACAAATCAACTATACAGAGGGATTCTTTTAAATGATTTTTGTTTACAATTAGAGTAGTATACCAAAAAAGCTAACATCTTGTAATTGATTTCTCATATGTTTGACATCCAATAACATCAGCTAATCATTCAACAAGGTTGAAAGAAGATACAACTATGAAATAAGCTAGCTACAAGGAAAGATTTTTTCCAATAATTTTTTTCAAGAAGGTTAGTATTACCAGAAAGCTGACATGTTCTAATTAATACCTCACCTGATCAACATCCAATAATATTAGCTAATCAGTTGACAAGTTTGAAAGACGGTACAACTATGGAACACGTCAACTATAAAGGGGGATTTTTTTCAAGTTTTTTATCAAGAAAAATAAAGACTAACTAAAACTAACAAAGCTAAAATCTTCGACTTAATTTCTCACCTAGTCAACATCCAATACAATCAGCTAATCATACATTATAGTTAAAAGAAGATACAACTACAGAATGCTCTACTACAAATAGAGATTATTTCCAATAATTTTTTTAAAGAAGACCAGTATACTGAAAAAGCTGACATCTTTTAATTAGTATTTCAGCTAGTCGGCATCCAATAATAATCCAATTATTCAATAATTAATCAACAAGGCTATAAGAAGGTACAACTATGAAACAAGACAATTATAAAGAGGGAATTTTTTCAAAGATTTTTTTTTAAGACTGACAGAGACTAACTAAGGATAAGTATCTCTAACAAAGCTGAAATCTTCTACTTAATTTATCACCTGGTGAACATCCAATAAAATCAGCTAATCACACAACAAGGTTGGAAGAAGGTACAACTATGGAACAAGTAAACTATATCGAGAAATGTTTTTCAAGGATTTTTTTAAAAAGATCAGTATACCAATAAAGCTAACATCTTCTAAAAAAGAATAAGAACACTGTTTTCTTGAATGAATAAAAACTTTTTGGTTGGTATCCGTGCAACCAAATTTTTTTTCTCATAGAGAAAAACGTTGCTAATTTTAGAAATAGATGAGCTCCAGTTTCTAACAATATTTTCTTTGCATTATTATCGATGATAGTCCACCCTGAAAATTTACATTACCCCGAACAATTCTTAAAAACATGAAAGTAGTAGTCTCTAATTTTAAAAACCTATGGAAGTGAATAAAAAAATTTTATTTGTATAAATAAGAATAATTAGAATACATTTTAAATACAGTTTTATAAGTTTGTTAAAATCCTAATTATTCAAAATGCGATGTTAATTTTTGGCCGTGTAATACTTATTCGATTCTTAATTAACCAACATTTTTTTGGTAAAATCTCACATTTTGGTGAAATTTAAGTGCTTTATATGATGAGATGAATTTTGTACCATGTTGATCTTTCAACAACAAAGATGAATTTCCAACCAAAAAGATTAATTTACTACCAAGGAAGGCAAATTTTTAACAACATACCTCAAGTTTCAACTAAAAGATATTAATTTTAGGTTAAGAAAATTAATTTTCATGATAAAACAAATCATTTTTAACAACAAAAAGAACTAATTTTTAACATAATAGTTCAATTTCACAAAAGAAACTGTTCAAATGAGAAAATTAATTTTCAACCAAGAAAAAAAGAAGTTTTAACTAAATATTTAAATTTTCAATCAAAGATAGTAACTTTAAACCAAAGATAGGAATTTTCAACTTAAATGGTACCTACATTTTTAACCAAAAATATAACTTTTACCAAATTAGAGCATCTTTGTATTTGAACCATCTACAAAAAAGATAAATTTTCATTCCAGAAGATTAATTTTCTACTAAAAATGACGAATTTGTTTAAAAAGTAGAGGATTTTTTAAGCAATTAGTTAAATTTGTAACTAAAAAGATAAATTTTCTATCAAAAAAAAAACTTTTAACAAAATATATGTATTTTAAATTAAAACAGATACATTTTTTCAAACAAGTTAGGAGAGGTAAAATTTCAATTCAAAGAATACAATTTCAACTAAAGAAATTAATTTTCTTCCAAAAAAGACTTATTTTCAACAAAATACATGAACTTTCAACTGAATAGTTAAACCTTCAAATAAAAAAGATGAATTTTGAACTTTAAATAGAATAATTAAATTTTTAGCTAAAAATTAATTTTCAACAAAATAGTTAAATTTCCCCCTTCACAGATGAATTTTTAACAAAGAAAATTAAATTTCTATAAAACGGTCGACTTTAAACAAATCATTAATAATTAAGGAACAAAATAGTTGTATTATTAACGAGTAAAGTTCATTTTTAATTAAAATGATAAATCTTTAACTGGAGAAACGATTTTTAAGCGAATAAGTAAATTTTAAACTAAAACGATGAATTTTGAACAAAGAAAATTATTTTTCCATACAAAATCAATTTTCAATAAAATAAATAGATTTTTAGTTACATAGTGGAATTTCCAACTAAAAAAGATGCATTTTCAATAAAAAATGGATTAGTTATATTGTCAGTTAAAAAATTATATTTTTCAATTTTCAACAAAATAGTCCAATTTTCACCTAAAGGAATAAATTTCTAACCAAAACAACCGAACAAATAAATTTTAAACTAAGTGAATTAATTTTCTACCAAATAAGTGGAATTTAGAACTAAATACAAGAATTTTTTGTAAATTTCGAAGAAGAAAATACAAAACAAAAACTTTGAAATTGTTTAAATATTTTATTTTTTTATTCACAGAGATTTAGGAACATAGAGATTGTTCCTTAGTGCCTTTTATAAAATTTCTCAAATTTTGAACTCGACATCTTAATTTACGTGAACTGAGTTATTGCAAAAAATATCGGCAAGGTAGGAAAGGGCAAGTATTATATGGCCTTAGCAAATTTAATTTAATTGATATAAACATACTTCGATTAGTAAACTAATCTCTAATTTTTGTAAGTTATGCCTCTCAAAGTGGGTTAAATCTGAATTATTTGAAATTGAATCTTATTTAAAAAATTTAATTCTCATCCGATTTCTACCTTACCGACATTTTTGTGCAAAATCTTACATTCCTTCGAATTGAGATATCAATTTTGAAGTTTGGGGAAATATATAAATCGTACTAAGAAATGTTTTTCTTTATCTTAAATTTACAAAACCACAAATTAAATATTTTGTAAATTATTTTTTGTATATCTCGAAATTAAGGACCACAAAGGCATTCCTTAATACTTTGGATGTAATTTCTCAAATTTTCAACACGATATGTCAATTCGTGCAAACGTTATTTGCTGCAAAAAATGCCGGTAAGGTAGGAATCGTGTAAGTATTAAATAGTTTTAAAAAATTATATAAAATTGTGATCATAAAAGTACGTCGATGAATGTACTAATCTGTAATTTTGAAAATGTATGCCCCTTATAGCAAGCTAAAACTCAACCAATCTCTACCCTACCGACATTTTTTCGCAAGATTTTACGTTTCTACAAATTGAGATATCGAGTTGAAAGTTTAGATAATAAAATTAAGGATATGAAGGGCCTTTTATTTCCCTTAAATTCACGAAACTATAAAACAATTAACTTTTTTAAAACTTTTTTTGTATGGCTCGAAATTACGGACCATAAAGGCGTTCTTTTAATACTTTTTATATAACTTTCTGGATATTAAAATTCGTGTAAACGTTAGTTGTTGCAAAAGAATGTCGGTAAAGAAGAAATTGTGTAAGCATTACGAGAACTACGAAAAATTTAATTAAATTGAGATCATAAACATGTTTCAATGGATATACAAATCTCTAATTTTTTAAAAATTATGTCTCTCAAATTGGGCTAACAAAGTATAATCCGAATTATTTTTTATTGAATTTTATTTTATGGTTATGAAATGAGATATCGATTTGAAATTTTGGGAAATTAAATGAAAGGTACAAAAAAAAAACCATTTCTTGTCCTTTTCTGAAACTTTAAACAAAGAAAAAAATTTGTAAACATTTTTGATTTGTTAAAATATTTTTTTGAAAATGTGGATCATAAAATAAAAATAATTCTTTAGTACCTTTTATATAGTTTCTCAAATTTTCAACTCGATATCTCAATTCATCAGAAAATTATTTGTTGCAAAAAATGTCGGTAAGGTAGGAATCGTGTAAGTATTACATCGCTTGAAAAAAATTAAATTAAGGGCATGCGACACAGTGGAATTCCTACATTACCAACCTCTTTTTTCTATTGAACAAAATTTTTTTTTGAACCATAGAACTTTTTTTGTAAATC
>NC_046664.1:77533341-77550235 GCF_010883055.1 Belonocnema kinseyi | reverse complement strand
TACATAAACGTAGAATAATGTCTTCTTATGCTCTCCTCAAATTTTGAGTTCGATATTTCATTTACCAAAAAAGTTCTATGGTTCACAAAAAAATTTTGTTCAGTGGAAAAAAGAGGTTGGTAATGTAGGAATCCCACTGTGTCGCATGCCCTTAAATTGAAATATTAAACTTACCTCGATGTAGGCATCGCATTAGTCTGCCAGCTGTCAATGGAACGCCCTTATTACATGCTGATTTATGCAATTCACAATGATTTGCATAAATTTTCCCGTCACTACCGCAAACGGGTTTGTGGCGTCTGGCACACCTCGTAGTGCAAATGCAGAGTGCAACTCCTCCATCCGGAGAAATTTGGCATTCTCTACCAGCTCCGCAATATTTTTCTAGGCACGGTTCTGTAAAGGAGAAATGGATCTCTCAAAATTAAACGAAACCAGAGTTTGAATAGGTGCCAACTATTCAGGAAGAAGCGTTCTTGTTCAATTGTTTTTCTTACTTTTACTATACTGTATGTGGGATGAATATTCTAGTATTGAGTATTCTAATATTACGTCAGACTCGGTCGGTAACGTCAAAATCTATACGGCTATACTACTTGGTGGACTGTAAAGAATTGAAAATTAATTTTCTTTTCAGATAGAAAAGTCATTTCTTTAATTATTGTTGGCAATTTGGGAAGTATGTGACTAGGACATTTTATTAAGAAAAATTTAATTTGCTGTGATTGAGGTTGGGTTACATTGTTGTAATATTTGGCGGGAAAATCTTGTAATTTTGCATGTGCCCTTAAGTGTGTTTTTTAAAGATGTCAAGCGATTATTTTTGCACTTAGAAAGGTACAAGGAGAAAATATAAATGACCAAAGACTGTGATCCTTTCAAGAAATCGTGTAAGAGTTCTTTATAATCCTTAAACTTCTCCGATTTTTTCTAAGTCTCTTCAACTTTTTTTAAATCATTTAAAACCCTTCGTAACTAAAATTAATTAAAATCTCTTAAAATCTTTTAAACTTTCTTAAATTGCTTGAAATCGGTTAAAAGTCCTTAACATCTTGAATTTTTTTTAAATCACTAAAATTGTCTTAAAATCTTATAAAATCTCTTGTAAATCCTTAAACCTTTTTGATCTCGCCATGTCCCTATTTATTTCACTTGAATTCTTAGAAATCTTGTAAGACTTCTTGAAAATCCTTAAACTCCTCTGAATTTTTATGAAATCCCTTTAACTTCTTTAAAATCTTTCAAAATGGAGTAAAGTTAATTAAAATCCTATGAATTTTCCTAAATTCCTTATAATACTAAAAAAATTAACATTCTTTGAAATCTCTTCAAATTCATTGAAACCTTTTTGAATAAATTTGCAGTAACTCGCTTGATCTCAAGAAAGTTTCAGTGATTTTTAAGAATGCCAAGCAATGATTTTAAAGAAGTTGAAGGGAGTTCAACAAAATTTGAAAGTACTTTCTAGAAATATTACAGGATTTCTAAGAATTCAAGTAATTTTAAGGACTTACTAAGGTCTTGGTGAAACTTTAAATTTTTTAAATTATTTCAGATAATTTTTAAATATTTTCCATAATTTTAAAGAATTTAAAGGGAGTTCAAAGAATTTTGGAAGTCTTTTAGGAATTTCAAGAAATCTTACAGATTTTCTAAGAATTCAAATAATTTAAAGGAATTACTAGGAACCTGGCGCGATTTTAAAGCTTCTTTTTAAATGAAGTAAAAATAATTCAAAAATAATTCAAAAAGGTTTAAGGATTTACAAGAGATTTTATAAGATTTTAATACAGCTCTAGTGACTTAAGAATCTCAAGCGAGTAATTGTAAAGTTATTTAAAAATATTTTAAGGCATTTGACAAAATTCAAGATTTTAAGGATTTTCAAGAGATTGAAAGGAATTTAAGAAATTTAGAAATATTTTAAGTGATTACAATTAATTTTAGTCAATTTCGAGATACTTTAAAAGATTTTAAATTATTACGACGAAATTTTTATTTCCTTCTTCCACCTTTCTCTTATTTTAAAATAAAAACTAATTTAAAATTTGAACTTTTTTATTAATCATACGCAGGGTGGCGACTTCACAGAGAAACAGGATAAAGGTCGGGATTTTAATTTAAAAACCAAGAATTTACGTGAGTTTGGTTGGAATTTAATTCATTCAACTGAAAATTTGAGTATCTCTTTTTGATTGAAAATTATCCTTTCCTTGTTCAAAATTCAAAAAAATTCAGTTGAATTTCTAACTAGAAAATATCAATTTTCAATAAAAATAGAATAAGTTCATTTTTAATTGTCAAAGTTTATATAGAATTAGGCAAATATTTAAATTTTGAACGAAACTAATAAGATTTCAATAAAAATGATTAAATTTCGACCAAAAAAGTCGAATTAAAAAAAAACATTAATTAATTTAATTTTCAAGTAAAAACATCAACTTTCAACAAAATAAAGTAAAACTCTACTATAGTGCCGATTTTGGGGCTGACGGTGGTTGGGAACTAACTCATTACAGCCCGCTTCGCTTTTGCGCGGCGTCAATTCTCGGAAGGGCTATAGAAGGGAAAGCTATTGAAGGATTCCACTGTAGTTTATTTTTAAATCAAAAAAATTAATTTGCAACTAAACTGATGAATCTTCTAACACAAAAATAAAATTTTAAACCAATTGTTTATTTTTCAATTAAAGCGAACTACAAAAGATCAATTTTGAACTTCAAAGATAATAGTTAAATGTTTAGTTTAAAAAAATAATAAAAAAATTTGTTAAATTTTCAACCCAGGTGATAAATTTTCAATGGAAACTAGAAAAATTACATATTTAGCTTTAAAAAATAATTTAAAAAAGAACTAACAAACAATAAAATCCAGAAAAATATCTGAGTTATCAACCAAAGAAATTAATTTTTAACTGCATTGAATGAATTACAAAAAGTGGAATTCTCAATTAAAATTAAAATAATTAATTCTCAACCAAGAAGTATTATTTTATCCTAACAAAGACAAATTTTCTACAAAATACAACATTTTTCAATTGAATAGTTGAACTTTGGAATGAAAACAGATTGATTTTCAACTTGAAATAAAATAGTTAAATATTCAATTAAACAGAAAAAGAATTTTTAAAAATATATTAATTTCTATCCTAACCGATCAATTTTTAACGAAAAAGATTCAATTTTTACCAAAAAAATCGAATTTAAAACAAAAAACATAAATTGTCAACTAAAAATATAAATTTTCAAGAAAACTGGAATATTTAAATTTTCAGTTGAAAAAAAATAATTTTAAAACAAGACAGAAAAAACCATACATTTTAAACAAGATAGTTCAATTTAGAACCAGACATTAATTTTCAACTAAATTGATGAATCTACAAACACAAAAATAAATTCTTCACCGAATAGTAGAATTTTCAACTTAAACAATGAATTTTTAATTAAAAAGAATAATTTTATACTAAAAAAGACAAACAAAAAACACAATAATTTTTAACTAAAAAGGGGAATTTTGTTACTAAAAAGGTGAATTAACAACGAAAAATAATTATTTTCTACCATAAAAGAGAAATTTTCAAAAACATTAATGAATTTTTTAAAACTAAAACAGATAAATTTATAAACAAAACAGAATATTTAAATTTTCGCTTTAAAACATTTTTTTTAAATAAATAAATCTAGTACCAAACGGATAAATTTTTAACAGAAAAGATTAAATTACTACCCGAAAAGTCGACTTTTTAAAAGATTATATTAATTTCCAACTAAAAGGATAAATTTTCAAAGAAAACTAGAATAATCAATCAGTATTTTAGCTAAATTCAGCAAATTAAAATTAATTAAAATTAAAACAGTCGAAGAAAGGAAAAACAGTTTGGATCTGCTGTATCTACAATTGTTTTGTATATTTGAAAACTAGAATAGTTACCTTATCAGTTCAAAAATTAATTAAATAAAAGAAAAAAATGCAGTAAAATAGTTCAATTAACAGCCAAACAAAATTAAATTTTAAATAAATTGAGTGAAGTTTTAACGAAATAATTAAACATTTAATTAAAACGATGAATTTTCTACAAAGAAGAATTATTTTCTAACAAAAAAATACAAATTTGATACTAAAATACAATAATTTGCAATCGGATAGTTGACATTTCAACTATAAAAGAACAATATTCAAATTAAAGAGAATAGTTGAATTTCGGGTGAAAAAATTAAAGGTTTTTAACAAAAAAGAATTAATTTCTACTAAAAAATTGAATTAAAAAAAGTACATTAATTTTCAACTGAAAAGGGGATTTTTTGAACTAAAACGATGAATTTTTAACGAAACAGAATGATTTTCTACCAGAAAAGACACATTTTCATAAAAATACATGAATTTTAAACTAAAACAAATAAATTTACAAACAAAACAGAATATTAAAATTTTAAAAAAATAAATTTGTTCAAACAGATTAATTTTTAACAAAGCGGATAAATTTTTAACAGAAAAGATTAAATTTCTACCAGAAAAATCGAATTTTCAAAAGAATATATTAATCTCCAAGTAATTAAGGATAAATTTTCAAGGAAAACTAGAATAGTTACATTTTTAGTTTAAAAAGTTAATTCATAAAGGAAAAAATTCAGTAAAACAGTTCGATTAATATACAAAAAAATTGTTTTTTAACTAAATTGAATGAAGTTTAAAAAAAATAGTTAAAGATTCAACTAAAACGATAAGTTTGGAAAAAAGAATTATTTTCTACAAAAAAAAAGACCAATCATACACAGAAATGAAATAATTTTCAACCGAATAGTTGAACTTTTGGTAAAAATTAAATTGTTACTTAAAATAAATAATAGTTCAATTTTAAAATAAGCAGATGAATGTGCACCAACAAAGGTAATATAATAATAAAGATATTTAATCATTATTTTTGACTTATATAATTAAAACTACAAAATAATAAGTAATTAATTTGATAATAATAAGAATATAGAATATTAATATTCATTATTATTAACATTTAATATGCATGTATATATTATTTTTAAAATTAAGAAAGGAAAGTTTAAGGTATACTATATATTAATATAGGGACTGCTATACTGTATAGTGTATATAGTAATACAGGAAGGCCACTCCCCTAACTTTCACTCGAGACAAGTAAGAAGGAAGCGATACTCATCAGCCTTCG
Organism: Belonocnema kinseyi; assembly: GCF_010883055.1. Taxonomy (NCBI): domain Eukaryota; kingdom Metazoa; phylum Arthropoda; class Insecta; order Hymenoptera; family Cynipidae; genus Belonocnema; species Belonocnema kinseyi. The sequence goes on along the minus strand of NC_046664.1, from coordinate 77,545,053 downwards.
ATAGCTCAGTTGGTAGAGCGGTGGACTGTAGTTGGAATTTAAAAAGTAGACATCCATAGGTCGCTGGTTCAAATCCGGCTCGAAGGAAAATATTTTTTTTTTCGTTTTTTTTTTAGACTTCTACTTAGAATGAGAAAAAATTTATTTTTTACAAATATTTCTTTTTTACTTTAGTAATTAATATAAATGACAATGTCGAAAATAACTTTAAAAGCATTATGATGGATGAAACCGAAAAAAAACAATTAAAAAAAACTTCTTAAATTTTATGAGGTGTACAATTGAATGAAAAAATTCATTTAAAATAAACAAATTCTTATGATTTAGTCATTTTAAAACCTTTAAAACTTTTTAAAAATTCTTTCAAATGAAACCAAAAATAGCCTAAAATTTTCCAAATCTTTCGGAATACCTCCGAATTATTTAAATCTATTAAAAATTCTTTAAAATATTCTAACATACGTTAAAATTAAAATCATTTGAAATCCTTTAAAATATTCTAAACTCTTCTTAAATTTTTTAAAACTTAAAAACTTATTTTAATTTTGAAATTATCTTTATTTACTTGTAATCTTTTGAAATACTTTAAAACTTTCTAAAGCTTTGAAACATTCCTTAGAAAATCCCATGAAAAATTCTTTAATCCATTTTAAAAATAGAAACTTTTTAAAGCCCTATTAAATTCCTTAAAAAATTTCCTGATTAAATTTCTACCAAAAAAGTTGAATTTTTATAAAAATACATAAATTTTCAACTAAAAAGATACATTTTCAAGTAAACCTAGAAAGGTTATATTTCCAGAAGAAAAAGATTAATTATAAAAAGACACATTTTTGACGAAATAGTTAAATTATCAACCAAAGAAGGTAATTTGTAAATAAAGTGAATGAGTTTTCAACAAAATAGTTAATTCATCAATTAAAATTACGAATTTTCAACTAAGAAGTAATATTTTCTATAAAAAAAGACAACATTTTAACAAAATACTATAATTTTCAACCGATTAAAAAACCTAAAATCCTTTTCAAGCACTGCAAATTATTAAAATCTACTAGAAAAACCCTTAGATGTTTGAAATCCTTTAAAATATTTTTAAATGTTCTTAAATTTCTGAAAATTGAAATATTTATTGGAATTTAAAAAAAATATTCTCATGTATTTGTAATTAAAGTCTTTTAACAATTTTTTGTTAAATATGTTGAAATACCTTATTGAAAATTCCGTTGATTGAATAAAATATCTTAAAATTTTACAAATATTTTAGAATTCTTTTCAATGTTTCCCCTAAAATTTGAAACCCTTACGGATCCCTTTAAATTATTTAAATTTATTAAAAATGTTGGGGGATCTTTTGAAATAGCTTAAAATATTCAACATCCTTTCAAATATTTGTAAATTCCTTGAAATTTTTTAAAGCTCTAGAAAATTCTTTGGAATTTTTAAAAATATACTCTAAAATCCATCAATTCCTTTGGAATCACTTCAAATTATTAAAATCTACAAAGCCACTCAAAAATTTGATTGGCGTCAAAATATTTTAACATTTTTTGAATTTTTATTAAGCTCTGAAAAAATTTGTTGGTTCTTTTCAGGGTCCCTAAAATATTTCTAATTCTTCAATCTTTTTGAAGATTTGGACAATTTTTGGGAATTAAAAAAATCCTAAAATCTTAAATTTTTGTTGGAATACGTACTTTCAAATAAGTAAAATTTATTAAAATCTCTTGAAATATGTTTAAATACCCGAAAACACTTTGAAATCTTTTGAAATTTATTAAACATTTCTTTAAATATTTTAAAATATCCTAAAATATTATTAATGTTTTAAAATCCATTAAACCTTTTTATGGCTTTTGAAAATTCTTTCGAATTCAAAAAAATATATTCATCTGGAACCTTTAAAAATATCCCTAAAATATTGGAAATGCTTTGAAATCTTAAAATAAAAAAAATTAAGCTTTTAAAAGCTTTTTTGATTTTTTTAACCCTTAAAATATTTTAAATTCTTTAAACTTTTTAAAACTCTTGGAAATTCATCGACATTTAAAAAAAGATCCAAAAATCTTAAAATTGGTAGAATACCTTGAAATTATTTTTAATTATTAAAAAATTTTTGAATCTAATAATACAGCCGAAAATATTTTTAATCTTTTTTGAGTTCTATAACATTTCTTGGATGATTTTAAAATGTCCAAAAGTCTATGGAATCTTTTAAAATACTCTAAAATCGTTACGATCATTTGGAATCACTTCAAATAATTGAAATCTATTTAAAAACCTTTAGATATTTCAAATATTTTGAAATTTTTGGAAATTTTTTAAGCTTTTAAAAATTGCTTGGAGTCTTTTTAAATATCTTAGAACTTTTCAAACTCATTTTAAGTTCTTTAAATTACTAAAATCAATTAAAAATTTCCTTGAATCTTTTGAAATATTCTTAAATTTTTCCAAAATATTTTAATCCTGTGAAATTAAATGAAATCTGAGGACATTCCCTGAAATTTTGGAAAAATTTAAATACCAGATGAGATATTAAGATTCTTATAGCCCCAATAAAATCGATTTATAACTTACAAAATTTATTAAAATCCAAAGAAAGTGATTAAAAATTCATTTGTATATGCAATTTAAATTCTCGGAAATTCCTGATAATTGATAAGGCTTTCGAAAATTTTTTTAATCTTTCAAAATACGCTTAAAACTTTTTAGATTTTATTAGAATTTCTTAAAACTCTTAAAATTTTTATAAAATCTTTAAAATCGTTTGAAATCCTATCAAATTATCAAAATATATAAAATTTTTCTGTGAATGTTTTTTGTACTCTTTTAAAATTTATCAAAATACTTTAGAAACTTGTAACGCTCTTCAAAATTCGTTAGAATTTAACAAAAAACTCAAAATGTTTAAGTTCCTTTGGAATTTCCTCAAATAATTCAAATATATTAAAAAAATTTCTGAGTATTTTTAAATACCCAAAAATATTCTGTTTTCAAATCTTCCGATATCCTTAATTTCTTAAAAGTCTTAAAAATATTCTAAAATAGTTCAAATCGTTCCGAATCCTTTCAAATTATTAAAATGGATTAAAAATTTCTTTGAATATTTTCAAATACCCTAACTCCTAACATATGTAAATTCATTGAATTTTTTTTTCAAATCTTTAAAAAAATGTACTTTAGCCTCTGAAAATTCCTTTAAGTCTATAAAAAAGATCCTATACTCTTCATTATCTTTATAAATCCCTTCAAATTTTTCAAGTCTATTGAAAGTTTCTGGAAATCATTTGAATCACTCCAAAATATTTGAAATCTTATAAAATCTTTCAAAATTCTTTAAAACTTTTTAAAGCTCTTAAAAGTTCTTTATATCTTAAAAAAATATCTTAAAATCTTTAACATCTTTTGGGATCCTTTTAAATTATTAAATCTATTGATAATTCAAAACTTTTTAAAGCGCTTAAAAAACCCTTGGAATTAAAAAAAATATGCTGAAATATTCGAAAATCTTTCAGAATCTCTTAAAATTATAATAATATATTAAAATTTTTTTAGAATATTTTAAAATACTACAAAATATTTGAAATCTTTAGAAATCTTTCGAAATCTTTAAAAACTATTTAGGGCTCTTAGAAATCCAAAGAATATTTAATAGAGATTTTTAAATCTTCACAATATTTTTTGAATTTATTCGAATTATTTAAATAAATTAAAAATTTCTTGGAATCTTTTAAGATACCCTAAAATATTTGAAATCCTGTGAAATCGTTTGAAATCATTTCAAACTTTCTGAGGTTCTTGAAAATTCTTTGGAATTAAAAAAACAGTATTATAAAATCTTTAAAATCTTTTTGGTTCCTTTCAAATTATTAAATCTTTTAAAAAATCATTGGAATCTTTTAAAATTCCCAAAAATGTTCAAAATAATTTGAAAAACAATTTAAGTCTATTGAAAATTCCTTTGAATTTTTTAAAAATATTCTAGTCTTTCAAATCTTTTGAAATCCTTTCCAATGATTAAACATATGTATTTAAAAATCTTTGCAATTTTATAATATCCAAGAATATTTGAAATTCTTTAAGATTTCTGAAAATCCTTTACAACTTTTTAAAACGCTTCAAAATCCTTAAGACTAAAAAAGTATCCTAAAATACTTAAAAATCTTTTGGAATTCCTTAAAATTATAAAAATCTATTATAAATTCTTCGTAAGTTTTTTAAATACCTTAAAATATTTGAAATCCTGTGAAATCTTTCTTCGAAGCTCTTAAAAATTCTTTGGAATTTAAACAAAACGTTTTGAAAAACTGTTTAACGCTATTGAAAATTACTTTGAATTTTTTATAAATATCCCAAAATGTTTAACATGTTTTGAAATCCTTTCCAAGGATGAAACATGTGTAACTAAAAATCTTCGAATTTTTTTTTAATATGTTTCAAAATTTCTTAAAATCCATTCAAATGATAAAAAACGATTGAAAATTTCTTGGACTCGTTTGAAAGCCCTTAAAGTATTTGAAATTCTGTGAAGCCTTTCGAAAGCTTAAAATTTTTTGAGGTTCTTGAAAATTCTTTGGAATTTGAAGAAGATTCTAAGATCTTTAAAAATCTTCTGGAGTCCCTTCAAATGATAAAAATGTATTGAAAATTCCTTGGAATCTTTGAAAATATCCTTAAATTTATGAAATCCTGTGAAATCTTTTGAAATTCTTTAAAACTGTTTACGACTCTCTAAAATTCTTTTCAATTTAAAAAATACTCTAAAATTTTTTAAATCTTTTTGAATCTTTTCAAATAATTAAATATATATTAAAAATCCTTGGAATCTTTCAAAATACCCTAAAATATTTGAAACCTTGTAAAATCTGTCGAAATCCACTAAAATTTTGTAAAGCTCTTGAAAATTCTTCAGGATTATAAAAAAATATCCTGAAATTTTACAAATCTTTTGGAATTCTTTCAAATTATTAAATCTATTAAAAATCTTGGAATCTTTTACAATTCCCTAAAATATTCAAGATCACTTTAAAAACTTTTTAAAACTATTGAAAATTCCTTTGATTTCTTTATAAATATTCTAAAGTGTTTAAAGTCTTTGGAAATCCTTTCTAATGATTAAACAAATTGAAAAATCCTTGACATTTTTTAAATATCCTGAAATATCTGGAGTTTTTTAAAATTTCTTGAAATTCCTTAAAACTTTGTAAAGCTCTTGAAAAATCTTTGGAATTAAAAAAATATTCTAAAATATTTTTAAAAATTTTTGGAATTCCTTAAAATTATAAGCACCAGTTAAAAATTTCTTGGCATCTTTTGAAATACCCTAAAATATTTGAAATCCTTTGAATCTTTCGAAAGCTTTAAAACTTTTTGAGGTTCTTGAAAATTCTTTGGAATTTTAAAAAGATTCTAGAATCTTTAAAAATCTTCTGGAATTTCTTTAAATTATAAACATCAATTAAAAAATTTTTGGCTTCCTTTAAAATACCCTAAAATATTCAAAATCCTCTAAGATCTCTTAAAATCCTTCAAAACTTTTTAAAGCTTTTGAAAAATCATTGGAATTAGAAAAATTATCATAAAATATTTTTAAATCTTTTGGAATCAGTTAAAATTATAAAAATCGATTAAAAATTTCTTGAAACATTTTTAAATACCCTAAAATGTTTGAAATCTTATGAAATGCGGTGAAATCTTTTTAAACTATTTAGGGGTATTAGAATGTCAAGGAATGCTTTTGAATCTACTCAAATTATTTAAATATAGTCAAAGTTTCTTGAATCTTTTAAAATGCCCTAAAATATTTTCAATCCTTTAAAATCTTGCGAATTTCTTTAAAACTTTTTAAAGCTCATTCAATATCCTTGAAATTAAAGAAAAATATGCCAAATTTTTCTAAAATCTTCTGAAATCTCCTAAAATTATAAAAATCTATTAAAAACATCTTCAAATATTTTAAAATACCCTAAAATATATGAAATCTCTCGAAATACTTTAAAACTATTTAAGGATCTCAGAATTTAGTTAAATATTTTTAAAAAATCCTAAACCCTTTAACAATTTTTTGAATCTCTTCACATTATTCAAATATATTAAAAATTCCTTGGAATATTTTTTTAATCCTTGTGAAATCTCTGTAAAATCTTTGAAAAATATCTTTAATCTTTACGAAATAATTGAAGTTTTTGTGAAATCTTTCAACTCTGTCAAAATTATTTTCAAAATATTTGAAATTTTTGTGAAATCGTTGAAATCTTTTAAAATATTTAAAAATCTTCGCAAAATATTTTTAATATCTTTGAATTATTTGGTAATAATTGCGAAATTATTTAAATCTTTATGAAATATTTCAAATTGATCAGGAATCGTTGCGAAATATCTTTAATCTTTGTTAAATCTTTGGAACATCATTGAAGTCTTTGTAAATTTTTTTAATCTATCCTAAATCTTTACGAAATATTTGAAATCTTTGTAAAATCGTGGAAATCTTTGTGAAATTTTGGAAATTGTTGTGAAATTATTGAAATCTTTGTAAAATCTTTGTAAAACCTTCTGAAATCTTGAAAAATTTTCGCAAAATATTTGTAATATTTTCGAAATATCTGCTAATATTTTTAAAATTACTGAAATGTTCATGAAATCTTTCAAATCTATAAGGAATCGTTACAAAATATAAGAAATCTTTGTAAAATAATTAAAATCTTTTTGAAATACTTGTAAAACCTTTTTGAAATCAGTAAAAATCTTCGTAAAGTATTTTTTTTTAAATTTGCAAAATATATGATAATATTTGTGAAATTATTAAAATCTTTGTGACCTCTTTGAAATCTTTTTGAAATCTTTGGGACATCATTTATGTATTTGAAAAATCTTTTAACTCTACTCCAAGTTTTTCCGAAATATTTTTAATCTTTCTGAAATTTTTTAAATCTTTGAACCTTTGTGAATAATTAAAATTGTTGTGATATCTTTTTAAAATCTTTGCGAAATAGCGAAATATTTTTGATATTTTTGAAATATTTGGTAATTGTGAAACTATTGAAATCTTTCTGAACTATCAAAAATCGTTGCAAAATATTTGAAATTTTTGTTAAATCTTTGGGATAATTTTGAAGTATTTATAAAATGAAACATTTTTGAGATTTTTGAAATATTTGGTAATTGTGTAATTATTGAAATCTTTCAAATCTTTGTTATGTCTTTGGGACAATTTTGAAGTATTTGTAAAGTATTTTTAATCTATCCTAAATATTTACGAAATATTTTTAATCTTTCTTAAATCTTTAGAATTTTGGCGAATATTTGAAATCTTTTTAAAATTGTTTTGAAATATTTTCGATATTTATGAAATGTTTGGTAATTGTGAAATTATATAAATCTTTGTGAAATCTTTTAAAATATCATATGTCTTTGCGAAATATTTGAAATCTTTAACAATCAATGCGAAATATTTATAAAATAATTTTGAAAATATTCAAATCTTTGTGAAATCTGTGTAAAATGTTCGTGAAATCTTTATAAATATATGTGAAAATTTAAAAATATTTGTGAAATAATTAATAATATTTGTGAAACTATTAAAATCTTTGTGAAATCCTTGGAACATCATTGATGTTCTTGTAAAATCTTCAAAATCTATTTAAAATCTTTGCGAAATATTTGTGAAACCTTTCAAATCTTTAAGGTCTTTGTGAAATCTCAGTAAAATCCTTAAAGCCTAACCTATGTGAAATATTTGGGATATCATTAAAGTCTTTGTAAAATCTTTTTGAAATCCTTATCAAATCCTTCTGAACTTTTTTTAAATCTTCGCGAAATATTTTTAATATTTGCGAAATATATGATAACATTTGTGAACCTTTGAAATATTTAGTAATCTTTGTGAATCATTGAAATCGTTGTGAAATCTTTGTAATTTTCTTTAGATCTTTATGAAATATTTTTGATAATTTTGAAATATTTGGTAATTACGAAATTAATGAAATCTTCTAAAACTATCAAAAAATATTTGAAATCTTTGCGAAATCTTTTTAAAATCATTCTGAAATATGTATGATATCATTGAAATCTTTGGTATTTTTGAAATTATTTACAACTTTGTGAAATCTTTTAAAACTATGAGAAGTCTTTGCAAAATATTTCAAAAAACTAAGGAAACTTTGAAATGTCTGTGAAATCTATATAAATCATTGCGAAATATTTTTAATATTTACGAAATTATTGAAATCTTTGTGAAGCCTGTGAAATTTTTTTCTTAAATCTTTACAAATCTTCGCGAAATTTAAAAAATATTTGTGAAATAATTAATAATATTTGTAAAACTATTGAAATCGTTGTGAAGTCTTTGTAAAAATTGTTCAAATCTTTATGCAATATTTTTGGTAATTATGAAATTAATTAAATCTTTTATAACTATCAGAAATCATTGCAAAGCATTTGAAATCTTTGTGAATAACTGAAATCTTTATAAAATCTTTGTAAAATCATTTTGAAATATTTGGTAATTTTAAAATTATTGAAATCGTTGTAAAATCTATAAAAATCATTGCGAAATATTTTATATTTAAGAAATTATTAATATCTTTCCGAAAACGGTGTACAATTTTTCTGAAATCTTTACAAATCTTTGCGAAATTTTAAAAACATTCGTGAAATAATTAATAATATTTGTGAAATTATTGAAATTTTTATAAAATGTTTCAAATCTTTCAGAAACCGTTGCAAAATATTTGAAATCTTTGTGACATCTTTGGAACATCATTGACTCTTTTTTGAAATCTTTGTGAATAATTCAAATCTTTGTAAAATCATTCTGACATATTCAAAATTTTTTTAGATATTTGGTTATTGTGAAATTGTTGAAATCTTTTTGAAACCTTTAAAATCCTTCTGAAATCTTTGTAACATTTTTGGGCCATCATTGAAGTGTTTGTAAAATCTTGTAAATCTATTCCAAATTTTTGCGAAAAATTTCAAATCTTTTCTTTGAAATATTTGGATATTTTAAAATTATTGAAATCTTTAAAAACTATCAGCAGTTTTTTTCAAAATATTTTTAATCTTTGTGAAATTTTTGAAATCTTTGTGAAATCTATAAAAATCATTGCGAAATATTTTTGATGTTTTTGAGATATTTGTAAAGTTTATGGGCCATCATTGAAGTATTTGTCAAATCTTTTGAATCTATTCTAAATTTTTGCGAAATATTTGAAATCTTTCTAAAATCTTTCCAAAATCTTTGAAATCTTTGTAAAATCGTTTTGAAATATTTGGTAATTTTAAAATTATTGAAATATTTGTGAAATCTATAAAAATCATTGCAAAATATTTTTAATATTTAAGAAATTATTGAAATCTTTCCGAAACCGGTGTAAAATTTTTCTGAAATCTTTACAAATCTTTGCGACATTTTAAAAATATTCGTGAAATAATTAATAATATTTGTGAAACTATTGAGATCTTTATAAAATGTTTCAAATCTATCAGAAACCGTTGCAAAATAATTGAAATCTTTGTGGCGTCTTTGGAACATCATTAAAGTCCTTGTAAAATCTTTAAAATCTATCCTAAATATTTTCGAAGTATTTGTGAAATCTTTGAAATCTTTCAACTCTTTTTTGAAATCTTTGTGAATAATTCAAATCTTTGTAAAATCATTCTGAAATATTCTAAATGTTTTGAGATATTTGGCGATTGTGAAATTATTGAAATCTTTCAAATCCTTCTGAAATCTTTGTAACATTTTTCGGTCTTCATTGAAGTATTTGTAAAATCCTTTAAATCTATTTCAAATTTTTATGAAATATTTGAAATCTTTCTAAAATCTTTGAAATTTTCGTAATATCTTTAAAAATCTTTGCGAAATATTTTTGATATTTTTGAAATATTTGGATATTTTAAAATTATTGAAATCTGTGTGCAATCTTTAAAAACTATCAGCAGTATTTTTCGAAATATTTTTAAACTTTGTGAAATTTTTTAAATCTTTGTGAAATCTGTAAACATCATTGCGAAATATTTTTAATATTTTTGAGATATTTGGTAATTTGTAAATTATTGAAATCTTTGTAAAATCTTAAAAATCTATCCAACATCTGCGAAATATTTGTGAAATCTTTGAAACTTTGAAACTCTTTTTTAAAATTTTTTTAAATGATTAAAGTCTTTGTGAAATCTTTGTAAAATTATTATGAAATATTTTTTATGTTTTTGAGATATTTGTAAATTTTTTGGGCCGTCATTGAAGTATTTGTAAAATCTTTTAAATGTATTCCAAATTTTTGCGAAATATTTGAAATGTTTCCAAAATCTTTGAAATATTTTTTAAAATCTTTGCGAAATATTTTTGAGAAAATTTGGTAATCTTGAAATTATTTAAATCTTTGTCAAATCTTTTAAAACTATCAGAAGTCTTTGCAAAGTATTTTAAATCTTTGTGAAATCTATAAAAATCATTGCGAAAGATTTTTAATATTTTTCAGATCATTTAAATCTTTGTGAACGCTGTGTAAAATTTTTCTGAAATGTTTACAAATCTTTGCGAAATTTGAAAAATATTACCTAAATAAATAATAATATTTTCAAAACTATTCAAATCTTTGTAAAATCTTTCTGAAGTCATTAGACAATCGTTGAAATGTTTTTCATTTTTAAAAATTATTTATAAACTATTTGTACAAAGTATAACATTATTTTATTATGTAAAAATAGTGTCATTCATTAATATAAATCTATAAAAAAGAAAATCTTGTCCCTATTATCAGATTATAAATCTAAAAGTTTAATTGACTTATTTTTAATAATTTTAAGTTAACAAAACTAGAAAAAAGGGATCATTCGCTGCTCGTCTGCAGATTTCATCTCGGAAGATGCAGAATTGAAGAGGAACCGGAAAAGCAAGAGGGAAAATCGATTTTCCCTCGATACAGGGAAAATTCAATTGGTGCGGTTTATGAGTAAGACGATCTATAAGACGAGATCGGCGAGCGTGAAGTAAAACGGATTCTGGAAGACCAGTCAGAACGGGAAAGTTGGCACGCTTGGCACCACTGCTGGAGATAGTTGGACTTGGACTTGAAGTCGATCTCTATGCTAATTCCCGAGACTGATATTGAATTCGCGATCCTCTCCTGACTACCAGATGTCCCCTCAACCCCTTCCAAGCCTGCATCTACTGACTAGATTCTACAATTTCACCTATATTTCCCACAAAAAAATTACGAGTTTATTAAATTTACTCATTTCCAAAATTCAAAAATGTTAACTAAATTGAAGTTTGCCACAAATATGGATTTTAAACTTTTTAAATTAATTATAAAAAAGAATCAATCTTCTCGATCTAAAATTTATGTTTTTGATTGAAAATTTGATTAAAAATTAGTCTACTTCCTAGAGTATAATTTTCCTCGGTTGAAAATTTATGTTTCTGTTTGAAAATTTAATTATTTTCTTTAAAATTATTCTTAGTAAAAAATTCTACAATTTTGTAAAAAAGTATGTTTTCTCTGGTAAAAGTTCAAATGTTTAGCCATCTCTTTGGTTGAAAATTTAATTGTTTTTAATCATTGTTTACCTAATGATTTATTATTTTATCTAAAAATTCATACCTTTGGTTGAAAATTGTGGGTCCGGATGCAATAAGGGCACATAAAATTTTTTCGTGCGAAAACGAAGTCCCCTGGAGGATTTAGAAAAAATTTTCGAATTTTAATTTTC
>NC_046664.1:77523523-77533241 GCF_010883055.1 Belonocnema kinseyi | reverse complement strand
TTTTGAAAATTAAAATTCGAAAATTTTTTCTAAAGCCTCCAGGGGACTTCGTTTTCGCATGAAAAAATTTTATGTGCCCTTATTGCATCCGGACCCACAATTTATGTTTTTTGTTTAAAAAAACATTACTTGGTTACAAATTCAGCTGCTTTGTAGAAAATTAATCTTCTCGGTCTTAAGTTCATCTTTTCGGTTGCAAATTCAAACATGTGCTTAAGAATGACTTTACTTAGTACAAAATAAAAAAATTTGGTGAAATTCTTATTTTTTGGTAAAAGTTTAACGGTTAAGTTGAAAATTGATCTCTATCGTTGAAACTTTAACTATTTTTTTGGAAGATCTTTGTTTTTCTAAAATATGAATTTTTTAACTAAAAATTTAACTATTGTAGTTAATGGTTCATCATATTAGTATAAAATTAATCTCATTGGTTGACGATTTACCCACCTTGTTGATAAATCATTGTCTTTTGATGCAACATTTATTTTTAAGTGCAGATTGAAATATTCCAGCGAAAGATTCTGCATTTTTGTTTGGAAATTATCTCCTTTAAAAATTTGACTATTTATTGGAATGTTTGATTTTTTGTTATAAGAAATTAGTTTTTTAAATTGAAAAAGAAATTTTTTAATTTTTGCTTGGAAGTTTATATTTTTTAGTTGAAATCTCAACTGTCGTGTTAAATATTTGTGTATCTTTTAAAAAATGTTTATTTTCAAGTAGATATTTAACCATCTCGGTCTAAAATGTATGTTCTTTGTTAAAAATTTAATTATTGGATCAAAAATTTAACTAGTTAGTAACAATTATATTTCTCTGTTGGAAATTTATGCTTCTGTTTGAAAATTTAATTATTTTCTTTAAAATTATTCTTTGGTTGCCATCTCTTTGTTTAAAAATTTAATTATTTTTAATAATTCTTGTTTGTTGAATATTCATTTTAATAAAAAATTTAACTATTCTAATTAATGATTCATCATTTTATTTGAAAATTCATATCTTTGGTTGCAAATTTCACCAGTTTCTTGCAAAATCATTTTTTTAAATATTTATTTTCAAATAAAAATTTAACTACGTAATTTGTTGTGAAAAAATATTCTTTTCTGTTAGGAAATTCTTCTATTTATCAAAAAATGTATGTTTTTTAGTTTGAATTCATGTATTTAGTTGAAAATGCGTCTTTTTGGTAGAATCTTAATATTTTTGGCTGACAATATTTGTTTTTCATTTAAAAATTAATTATTTGGTTATAAATTAATCTAATTTGTAGAAAATGAATCTCGTTGGTCTAAAATATTGATCTTTTTGGTTAAAAAATGCAATTATTTGCTTGAAAAGTACTTTACTCAGTACAAAATTAAAAAATTTGGTGAACTAGTTTTTTTTGTTGTAAAAGTTTACCGGTTAAGCTAACAATTTATTTCATTCTTTGAAAATTTAACTATTATTTGAAAAATATTTGCTTTTGTTAAATATTAATGTTTAACTGAAAATTTAACTATTCTACTTAATGCTTCATCACTTTAGTAGAAAATTCATCTCGTTGGTTGACAATTTAATCAGTTTATTGAAAAATCAATGTTTTTTGGTTCAATATTTATTTCTAACTGCAGATTGAACTATTCCATCGGAATTTTCTTAATTGATGTTAAAAACTTATCTCTTTCTTTAAAAATTTGACTACTTTTCTGAATGTTCGATTTTTTTATATAAGAAATTATTTTATGAAATTGAAAAAGAAATGTTTTCATTTTTGCTTGAAAATTTATATTTTTCAGTTAAGAAATCGACTGCTTTGTTAAAAATTTGTGTATCTTTTTAAAAAGGTATTTTTTTCGGTAGATATTAATTTTGTCGGTCTAAAATTGAGGTTTTTTGTTAAAAATCTAATAATTTTATTAAAAATTACTCTAATTTGTAGCAAATTATTTTTCTCAGTTGGAAATTTATGTTTCTATTTGACAATTTAATTATTCGTTTAAAAATTAATCTACTTAGTAGAGAATTCAAAAATTTTGTGAAATAATTTTTCTTCTTCTAAAATTTCAACCGTTTAGTTGCAAATTTATCTCCTTGGTTGAAAATTTAACTTTTTTTTGAAAAACCATTGTTTCTTGATAAATATTTGTTTTTAAGTAAAAAAATATAACTATTTGTTTTAACAATTTATTATTTTATCTGAAAATTCATCTCTTTGTTTAAAATTTAATCAGTTTGTTAAAAAAGACTTGTTTTTTGGTTGAATATGTATTTTTAATTGTAGATTGAACTATCAAACTTGAAGATTCTTCATTTATGTGAACAATTTATCTCCTTGTTTGAAAATTTGACTATTTTTCAAATGTTCGATATCTTATTGTAATTTTTGTTTTAAATTAAAATTGAAAGTTTTTCATTTTTGTTTGAAAATCTATATTTTTTAGGTGAAAATTCAACTATCTGAATGGAAATAAATTTTTTTTTGAAAATTGAATTGCTTGGTTAAATTACGAGCCATATAGAAAAACTAAACGCACCTCTAGATTCTTCTCCGAAATATCTAGGCGCAGATTCTCTTGTTTCTTTCTTATTTAACAATTTGTTAAATTATTATACTATTTTTTATATTTCTGAAATTATTATAAATAATCTAAGCATCCTATTGGAAAAACAACAACATTGTATTCTTCATAAAAATATCTATGTGCAGTTGTTAATCTACTTTTTAATAAAAATTGTGGAAAATAGTTTAATTTTATAATAAAGAAAAATAATGTTTCACCAACTTTTTTTCAGTTATTTTTTCATTTTCAGTTAAAAATAAATATTCATAAAAAAAATAATGGTTTTTCATCCAACTGGTTAAATTTCAGAAAAATAATGAAAAAACAAAGATTTTTCAAAAAAATAGTTCAATTTTCAACCAAAGAGATGAATTTTAAACTGAACCTTCACAAAAAAAAAAACTTTTCACAAAAATCTTGAATTTTCTACTAATTAGATTAATTTTTAACCAGATAATTGAATTTTCAAGCAGAAATATAAATTATCAACCAAGAAGAAAAATTTGGGACAAAGTAGTGTTATTTTTGATAAAATAATTGAATCTTTAATCAAAAACATGAATTTTAGACCCGGAAGATTACTTATCTACCGCAAAAGATTGATTAAAAAAAATTTAACGGAGCATTTGAATATTCAACTAATAAATTGTAATTTCTATTTAAACCGTTAAAATTTTAACTAAAAATATGGGTAATTTTTTAACAATTTAGCTAAATTTTCAACTGAAAAGATGAATTTTCCGATAAAATAACGAATTATTAAATAGAATAGTAACATTTTCAATTTAATATAAATATTCAGCAAAGAACAATGGTTTTTCAAAAAATAGTTATATTTTCAACCAAACAGATAAATCTTCAACTAAATAGTTGAACTTTTACAACAACAACAAAAAACTATTCTATAAAATTGTTGAATTTTCTACTAAGTAGAATAACTTTTAAACTAATAATTAAATTCTCAATTATTATTTCAGTTTAAAAAAGCAGGAAAAGTCATTTTCTAAAATTTCAAGTAATTTTTATTGAAATAATTAAATTTATAACAAAAAAAATTATTAGACCGAAAAGATTAGCTATCTGTCGAAAAATATATATTTTGAAAAATATACATGAATTTTTAATTAAAAAATAAACTTTTTCTAGCAAGAAAGAGAAACTTTCTTTTTCAATTTAAAAAACTAATTTCTTATAACAAAAAATCAAATAATTGATTCTAAAAGAAAAAACAAATTTTTAACCGAAAATATTAAGTCTCTACAAAAAAGACGCATTTTCAGCGAAATGTATGCATTTTTAACTGAAAAAAACCTTTTCAGATAAATAGATGAATTTTCTAATAAAAAAGATGAATTTTTCACAAAATATTGAATGTTGTTGAATTTTCAGTTAAAAAGAAATATTTATTTAAAAAATAAATATTTCCTAACAAACTAGTTAAATTATATTAGTTAAAAAATAAAAATTCAACAACAAAAAACTGATTTAAAAAAAAGTTAAATTTCCAACTAAAAAGATGACTAACCAGTTAAACTTTGACACACAATAAAATATTAAACTAAACTTTTGAATTTCATACCAAGCAGATTAATTTTTAAACGAATGTTTTAATTTTCAAACAGAAACATAAATTTTCAAACGAGGAAAATAATTTGCACAAAGTAGAGTAATTTTTAATTAAAAAATTACATTTTCAACCAAAATCATAAATTTCAGACCAAGAAGATTAAATATCAACTGAAGAAGAGAAAATTTTTAAATATATATAAATTTTTAACTAAGCAGTTAAATTCTCAACTAAAAAATTAAAATTTTTATCTAAACAGTCAAATTTTTAACTAAAAAATATAAATATCTAACCAATAGTGGAAATCTTTAATTTTCAATTTAGAGGAATGATTTTTTACAATGCAAAATTGATTATTCTTAAAATACTCCAGTTTTTAAAAAATAAAATAAGTTTTTAACTAAAATCAAAATTGCTGAACCGCAAAAGTTCAAGTTAAGTTGGAAAATAAATTTTCAACCACAACACAATAATTTTTTAGCAGAATAGCTTAATTTTCAACCAAAGAGATGAATTTTCAAATAAAACTATGAATCTTTAACAGGAATATTTTAATTTTTTTTTTAAATAAGTACCTATCTAACAAGAAAGCATTGATTTTTCAACAAAACATTAAAATTTTTAACCAAAAAGAAGAATTTTCAACTCAATAGTTAACCTTTTACAAAAGAAAAGAACTTTTGGAAAAAGGTTCTGAATTTTATACAAAGTAGATGAATTTTTAATTAAATAATTGAATTTTCAAACGAAAAAAGATGAAGCTTAAACTACCTATTATTTTCATTTTCTATATTATTATTATTCTGGCTTAAATTTAAACTAAATTAATAGAAACAATAAGAGAATCCAATTATTCTTGGTTGAATGGTAATTTTTTTTTAATCTAATCATATTTTTAAACATTTATATACTTTATATTCATATATTTATATCTTTTTGGTTGTAAAGTTTCATTTTTGGTTTAGGATCTTGATTAAAAATTCAACTACTTGGGTAAAAGATGACTGTGTTTGTTACATTTTTTTCCTTAAAAAATTAAACACTTTGGTTAAGAATTAACTTCTTCATTTAAAATTTATTTTTTCAGGTTGAAAATTGAACTTTTTAATCGAAAATTCGTCTTTCGTCTTGAAAGTTTAACAATTCAAGTAAACTTGCTTTTCTTTTTTGACTAAAAAATCATCATTTGTTAAAAATTCGTTGTTTTTTAAAGTGATTTTTTTCCTGAAAATTTAGCATTTCCATTTTTATTTAAATAATTAATATTCCTAAATATTCGTGTATTTTTTTGAGAAATAACTTTTTCACTGAAAATGTACTCAAATTTTAGTTGAAAATTAATCTTTTTTGGTCAAAATTTCATTTATTTTGTTGAAAATTCGTCTTTCGAGTAGAAAATGAATCCTGTTGTTCGAAAATTCATCCTTTTTGGTGAAAAATACAACAGACTAGTTGAAAATTGATCAGTTTTGCTTAAAAATGCAACTATTGGGTTGAAAATTAATCTTTTTTGGTTCGATTCAACTGTTTTTGATTAATAATAAAAACAATTTTTCGTTTAAATAATAACTGATACGTTGTTCATGAGAAATCAACTACTCAGTTTAAAGTTAAGCTATTTTGGAATAAATTTATATTTTTCAAATGAGGAATCATTATTTTAGTTTTAAATGTCACTATTCAACCAAAAAAATTATTTTGTTGCAAATTCATATTTGTGGTAAAAGAATCAACTGTTTTGTGAAAAATAAACTTTGCTTTGTTAGAAATTTATTTTTTAAGTAAACCTAATTTTTCATACAAAATTATAGCTGTACCTTTTTTCTTTGAAAACGTTTGCTTTTCAAGTTAAAATTCAACTATTTAGTAGAAAAGTCATGTATTTAAAAAAAAATTAATCTACATATTTCGGTGAAAAATTAATTTTTTTAGTTGAAAATTCATAATTTTGGTTGTGCAGTCAACTGTTTTGTTAAAAAATAGTAATTTTTAGTTGAATTTCATTGGTTGAGAATTAGATTTTTTTTAATTCGTTTTTTAAACTGAAAATTCATGTTTTTCGTTTGAAAATTCAATTATTTCATTGAAAATTCATCCCTCTTGGTTGAAAATTAACTTTCTGGTTGAAAATTCTTCTTTTCCGGTTAAAAGCTCAACTTTTTCTAAAAAATCGATTTTTTAGCTTGACAACTTAACAATTTTGTTGATTTCAAATAATTTTGTTACAAATTCGTTTCTTTTTGTTGATTTCAAATAATGGACAGTCCTTTTTTCAAATGTATTAAAAATTTTTTAAATTATAAATCTCCTGGATAGAAAATACTTTTTTGTTGTTAAAAATTCATTTTTGCATGTTATAATTTCATTAATTCTTCAGGACCCAAA
This sequence comes from Belonocnema kinseyi, assembly GCF_010883055.1. Lineage (NCBI taxonomy): Eukaryota > Metazoa > Arthropoda > Insecta > Hymenoptera > Cynipidae > Belonocnema > Belonocnema kinseyi. The sequence goes on along the minus strand of NC_046664.1, from coordinate 77,526,746 downwards.
ATGTTATTATTATTCTTTAATCTATAAACTATTTAAAACTGGTACAAAATTAGTTTTTTTTTATTTGAAAATTCTACAATTTCGATATTTTCCTTTTTACTGAAAAATCTTTCTTGGTTAAAAATTGAAATGTTAGATTGTACGTTGAAAATGCATTATTTTAGTTAAAAAATAAATTTCTTCAATTAAATTTTCTTTAGTTGAAAGTTCATGCATCTTGTCGAAAATTGATCTTTGTCTTGTTAGAAAATTAATCTTCTTGATTAATAGTTCACCTACTTGATCGAAAATTCAACTATTTAATCAAAATTAATTTTCTCTGTTAAAAATGAATTTTCTTTGTTCAAAACTAATTTTTCAAAATAAAAATGTAACTATTCCATTTTTGTTTGAGAATGAATCTGAATTTCAAGATTAAAGCTAAATATTCAAGAAAAATAGAAAATTAATTTTTTTTTACTAAATATCCAACTATTATGCTGGATTTTTTTCTTACATTAATTTTTTTTTACTGCAACATTTGCATGCTTAATTTCAAAAATTTAATTATAACAAAAAATATTTCTTTGCAAAAAAAAAATACTTAATTAGTTTTCAAATAGAGATTTTTATGATCTAGAGGAAAAGTGAGGAGAAAAAATATTTAAAAAATAATAACTTACTTCGATTAAGGTGATCTTCGTGAAACAAATTCGGTGAAGGTGAACTCAACTTATCCTGGAGGTTTTCTGGATAGCTCGTCGTCCTCACATTTGTCAAGGTAGAGGGAAAATCTCGATGACGTCTAGAGTGCTGAAAAAGATAAAGGAGCGAAAACTTTAAAATCGAAATGTCTGTGCATGACATATACCTCAGAGCATTTTATTTCTCATTTTTAGTCTAAAAGTTTTGTGAACAAATCTATATTGTTAAGAATTTTGTTCTTTTGATTAGATAAAAAAATGGATAAAATTACAGGAACAGATTTCGAATTCAGTTAAGAGATAGAAAATAGTAATAATAATGACATGAATTTGGAAAAATAATGGTAAAATAGTGGGATAAATCGAGCGGGCCTCTGATCAACTATAGTTGGTCAGAATATATTCCGTCAGACGATTGTCAGTCAGATTTTAGTTGGTCAGACCATACTCGGCTAGACAATAGTTGGTCAGAAATAGGTGGTTAGACTATAGTCAGTCAGATTATAGTTGGTCATACAATGCTTGACCAGACTATAGTCGTCCAGACTATAGTTGGTCAGAAAATAGTTCGTCAGTCAGATTATAGTTCGCCAATTTATAGTCAGTCAGATACATAAATATAGTTGGTCAGATTATACTCTGCTAGACTATAGTCGTCCAGACTGCAGTCAGTCAAACTATAATCAGCCCAACTATAGTCACTCAGACTATAGTTGGCCAGAATATAGTTCGTCAGACTATCGTCAGTCAGATTATAGTCCGTAAGAATATATTCAGTCAGATATATAACTATAGTTGGTCAGACTAAACTCGGCTAGACTATAGTCGTCCAGACTATAGTTGGTCAGAAAATAGTTCGTCAGTCAGATTATAGTTCGCCAATTTATAGTCAGTCAGATATATAAATATAGTTGGTCAGATTATACTCTGCTAGACTATAGTCGTCCAGACTGCAGTCAGTCAAACTATAATCAGCCCAACTATAGTCACTCAGACTATAGTTGGCCAGAATATAGTTCGTCAGACTATTGTCAGTCAAATTATAGTCCGTAAGTATATATTCAGTCAGATATATAACTATAGTTGGTCAGACTAAACTCCGCTAGACTATAGTCGTCCAGGCTATAGTCGGTCAAACTATAATCAGCCAGGCTATAGCCGGTCAGACTATAGTCGCCTTATGCGATATTCTTAAAAAGTATTTTTATAGCAATACTCTTCCTTCTCTAAAAAATAGGTTTTTCCCGAAAATCTCGAAAGCATTCTTGTCGCTTTTCGTAAATGCCCATTAGGTGATTTGAAAAACTCTAAGAAAAAAAAAGTGTCCAAATTCATACAAATAATTAAAAATTCAGATGTAGCTGAAAGGCAATATAACTAAAAAAAATGTAACATTTATAAAAAATTTTATTTTTTACATAGATAGAAAATGACCGTTTTTTATTTTTTTTATCTAATTATTTAAATTGAAATAATTATTTTAGAAAAGCCAGAAATTACTCAAAAATTTAGATTTTGAACAAAAAATTGAAGAATTACATTTTTAGTTAAAATTGTTAATTTTCGACAAAATAGTTTAATTTCTCAACCAAATGATGAGTCTTTAATAAAAATAAACAAATTATGACAAAAAGTGTAATAGTTGTTGTTTCCACTCTAAAATATTTTTATTTTAAATCAAAAATAGTTAAATTAAAAAAAAGAATTTTTTACAGAAAATTTGAATCCACTGCATAAAAAAGACGAGAAGTAAATTTGGAACTAAAAAACATAAATTTTCTTACAAAAAAATGCTATAAAAGTTTTAACCAAGCCGATGAATCTTTAACCAAGAAGATTTAATGTCCGTAAAAAGATGAATATTCTGTAAAAAAAAGTTTTAGTTAAGAATATTAGTTTTCAACTTTAAAAAACTAATTTTGCCATCAATGTAATGAGGTTTTAAACAAAAAGTTTAATTTTTAACAACATACATAAATTTAAAACCGAATTTTTAATTTTTAAAGGAATTTTCAAGATAGTAGTTATTATTTAAACTAAAGAAATGAATTTTTAACCAAAAAGGTGAATTAGTCAGCAAGAAGATTAACATTCTACCTAAAAAGATAATGTTTTAATAAACTATAGAAATTTTCAAACAAATAGATAAATTTTTGAGTGAAAAAGATAAATGCTAAACAAAATATTTTTTAGTTGAATTTACAGTTAAAGAAATTAAACTTTCACAAAAAAACAACGTATTTTCAATAAAATAGTTTAATTGAAAAAAAGAAATTAATTTATATAAAAAATAAAAATTAAGAAAATGAAAGCTTTCACAAAATTAGGCTTTGAAATAGTATAATTGAAATACGTATTCGTTCACTTTTACATAATTTAATTTGTAATTTTTAAATTTTAATTCTATTTTGAGTAGTACGTTAAAAAAAGTTTCAATCCAATAGATTATAAATAATAACTAGTTATATTTTTTCACTGCATTTTGTACGTTAAAAGTTCAAATTTTTTAATTTGTAACTTTGCAATTTCAAATTTTTACA
>NC_046664.1:77514781-77523423 GCF_010883055.1 Belonocnema kinseyi | reverse complement strand
GTTTCAGAAACGTAATGGATTTTTAAAAATAAATTTAGGTTGATAGTAAGGAAGACGTACCAACTTTATTCTTATTTAAGGGCATGCTCTATGGTGACCACGTGTCCTTTGAATATTTAGTTTGTATAATAAATTTGAAAAAAAATCCGAGTAAAAAATAAATGAGTAAAATTATTTTATGTTTTCTGGTGCTCACTACGTCCACACGGATTGAGATGTCTTGTTTAGAATTTTAAAGATCAAATAAAAAGCACTAAAGAAAGTTTGTAAACATTAATATTTCTGTAAATTCAAAGAAAGTTTATTTATAAATTGATGACATAGGATATTACGGCCCGAGTTGCAGCACGTTGCAGTTAATGTTTGGTTTGATGCATTTCATATTTTTCGATTTGCGCGTTTTAAGCAATGATACGAATTTTGGACTAAATTGTCTAAATTTTCTACAAAATTAATATTAAATAATAACATTTGCTCATTATAGATCTGTAACTGTTCAAGAACGCAAAAGAACGTGTTCTAGAACAGGTTAGTAACAGATTACGAAGATGCGAGTAACTATGTTATCCCCCATACGCTAGAACAATTCTGTAACAGATCTAGAACGCTGTGACAACCGATCTGTAACATTTCTAGAACAATTCTAGAACTCGTTTACCAGTATTATGTAATAATTCTGTAACAGATCTAGAACGCTGTGAAAACCGATCTGTAACATTTCTAGAACAATTCTAGAACTCGGTTACTAGTGCTATGTAATAATTCTGTAACAGATCTAGAACGCTGTGACAACCGATCTGTAACATTTCTAGAACTCGGTTACCAGTGTTATGTAATAATTCTGTAACAGATCTAGAACGCTGTAACAACCGATCTTTAACATTTCTAGGACAATTCTAGAACTCAATTACAAATGTTGTATAACAAATCTTTAACAGATCTAGAACGCTGTGACAACCTATCTGTAACATTTCTAGAACAATTCTAGAACTTTGGTACACTGTGTTATAAAAAATCTAGGAAAATTCTATAACAGTTCTATAACAATTCTATAAAAGTTCTAGAACTGTTAATTATCAAATATGGAACAGTGTTATGTACCCCTCACAGCAATAGGATTTTCCGGGATATTCGATTCAATCCCATTTATGTCCAGGGTATTTGTTCCTAATTTTTGTTCCTAATTCGTTCTAGAACACATTGGTAACAGAGTTCTAGAACTTCGATATAACACTGTTATGGCCCAGTTCTAAAATAAACTTAAAACAAATATTACCAAGCGTCTGTGATCAGTTTGTTCTAGAAAAATTCCATAGCAACTGTGACAGAACAGTGCTGTCACATAGTTCGAGAACAGTTGTCTCACAATTATGTCACAGTGTTCTAGAACACTGTTACCTTTTTGTTCTAGAATATTTCGGTCACAATTTTGTCACAGTGTTCTAGAACATTGTTACCTTTTTGTTCTAGAATAGTTCGGTCAAAATTTTGTCACAGTGTTCTAGAACACTGTTGCCTTTTTGTTCTAGAATAGTCCTGTCACCATCTTGTAACAACTGTTATAGAACGTAGTTCCTTTTTTGATCTGGAACTGTTACATAACGTGTCCGCTGGGTTCTAGCAAAGTAAAAAAGAAACTTTTAACATCGATAAAGCAGAAATCACGTGACTAGGCTCGGTGATGAAATTTTTTTTGTGTTCACCATGACCAAATGCCTTGACATATCAATTTGACACTTCGGAATATTTGATCAAAAATTTTTGATAGTGCTCTACATATGCGAATCAAAAATTCTGAAATGCATCAAATCAAACATAACCTGCAAAGTGCTAGAACTCGAGAAGTAATATCAAATTTCATCAATTTATAAATAATCTTTCTTTAAAAGTACACACATATTACTATATAAAATATTCTTCAGTGTCTTTTTATTTCATCATTCAAAATCTAAACACGATATCTCAATCCGTTGAAGACGTTGCAGTGGACACCAAAAAAATGAAAATAATGTTACACATTTATTTTTTACTCGGATAATTTTTTTCAAAATTATTACTCAAGCTAAATATACAAAAACAATTTATTGTCTCAATTCCTATATTGCAAAATTTATATCATTGCCTTTGGACATGGTCAACACTAACAAAAAATTTTATAACCAAGGAATGGTTTGGTCACGTGGTGATAGTAGAAGATGTCCTTAAATTCATAAATGATTAAAAAAATGTTGTTAATCTAAGATTCAGAATCAAAGATTAAAATTTTTTTCAAAATTATTACTGAAGCTAAATATACAAACGCGATTTATTGTCTCAACACCTATATTGCAAACTTTGTATCATTGCCTTTGGACATGGTCAACAACAACAACAAATTTTATAACCGAGGAATGGTTTGGTCACGTGGTGATAGTAGAAGATGCCCTTAAATTCATAAATGACAGAAAATGTTGTTAATCTAAGATTAAAATTTGCTTAAAGCTACTCTACCAATAAGTAAGATACCCTTGTCCAAAATATGAAATTTCAGGTATTGAAGCAGGGTAGAACGAAGACGTTACAGTGGATACTTGATATTATCACGGATCTAGTAAAGGGGATAATACTATTAACGAGAGGCTCTCAACTCATCAATATCATCTAGAGAGGAATGATTCAGAGAGATTGATCTCTGCTTCGCAATTTCCTTGTCTGCAAATCGTCTTAAATCATCGATCTAATAAAACGAGTGATGTGACCCCAAGCCCATTCGAGTCAAACAGGAAATTGCTTTTCGACCGACTAAAACGTGTTTTCATTCCTCTCAAAATCATACTCTGCACATAAAGTTCTTTAAAATGAAAAAAGTTCGCATCTAGACGCAAACATTTTTACTGGAAAATTATTGTTAGTGAAATCTATACTAAGAGAATCTGTATTATCATTAAAGAATAACATTAATTCTTAACGTCTTTTCAAACTAGAAGGAACTATGAATTAAATATTTTTTTAATTAAAATTTTTCTGAAAAAAAGAACTACTCGCTTCGCTCCACTGCGAATCGAACCACAGAACTTTTGATTGCCGGTCGGGTGATTTACCTTTAAGCTACTGAAGAGATTGAAGATGGAGCTTTGAATTTAAGATTTAAATCACAAAGCATCCGACCGGAAATCGTAAGTTCTTTGGTTCGATTCCCGGCGGAGCAAAGGAGATAATTTTTTCAGTACAAAAAATGTAATTTGGAAAATATTTAATTCATAGCTTTATATATATATTCTGAAAAGGCGTTAAGAATTTCTGTTATTCTTTATTGATAATAGAGATTGCAAGAAAAAATTTGACTTTGATCTCTCCAGTAGCTTAAGGGAAAAACACCCGACCGGCAATCTGATGTTCTGTGGTTTGATTCCCGCGGAGCGAAGGAGAAGATCCTTTTTCAGAAACAAATTAAGTGAACTATTTCAGTATTAGTATAAAATTGGTAATTTTCAGGATAAAATTGAACAATTTACTTAATAATGAAATGATTTCGGAGTAAATTATTTGCTTGTAAACAATTAATCTTCTTGATTTCAAATTTAGCTAATTAGTTCAAAATTGCAATGCTTTGTTAAAAATTCATTTAGTCGGTTAAAAATCCATCTATTTTTTGGCAAATTAAACTATTTTGTTCAGAACTCATTTTTATTTGGTTGAAAATAAATTTTTCTAACCGACGATTTAGCTATTACATTTTTGCTTAAAAATTGATCGTATTTAACTTAAAATTGAACTATCTGATTAAAAATGAACTTTTTCTTAAAAATCTATATTTCGTATTTATGGTTTAAAAATTCAACAATTTGGTTGGAATTGTTTTACCTCTTGACTGAAAAACCTTTTCTGGGTTAAAAATTAACTGTGGCAAAAAATTGGTCTTTTTTGTTTAGAAATTTATCTGTTCTGGTATAAATTTTTTTTTTTAGTTTAAGTCAATATTACTCTGCTTTGGTTAAGGAATTAACTAATTTGTTAAAAATTCGTCCATTTTTGGTTAAATTCAACAATTTTCGATTTAAAATAAAAATATTTTGTTGCTGAAATATTGAATATTGAATTTGTCGTTGCGAATTAATCTTTTTGGTGAAATTCAATTGTCTTCTAGATTAGAATATTAATTATTGTATTTGAAGTTGGGAATTAACTTTTTTATTGAAAATTCAACTGCGTAGTTCAAAGCTGAAATTTTTCGTTAAAAAATAATTTTGTGTGTTAAAGATTCATTATTATTTTGTTAAAAATTTAATAATTCTCTTCAAAATGCAACTCTTTGTTGAATATACTTCTATTTAGATAGAAAATCAGTCCTTTTGTCTAAAAAATCAAACTGCCTTTAAAAATTTTGGAATTTGTGCATAAAAATTTAAATATGTGGTTGATAAAAAAATTGTTCATAGTTAAAGATTATTCGCTTTTGTATAAAAATTCGAGCATTTGGTTTAAAATTCATCTCTGCAGCTTGAAAATTCATCTCTTTAGTTAAAAATTCAATTTCATTTAAAAATTAAGCTTCCTTGATGAAAATTGAACTTTTTAAATTGAAAAACTATCTTTATTTATAAAAAAGTTCTTGCATACAGATTCAACTGTTTTCTTCAAATTGCAACTATTTGAATTAAAATAATTTTTTTGTTTGTTAAAGCTCAACTATTTGGTTAAAAAATTATTTTTTTTTTAGTTAAGAATAATATTTTCGGGTTAAAAAGTAAACTGTTTTATGAAAATTCCGATTATTTAGAAAACTCAACTATTGCATTAAAAATAAATCTGCTTTGTTAAAAAATCAATCATTGTTGTTTAAAAATTCAAATATTATATTATAAATGCAACACATTTCAAGTTTAAATCTTAATGAGTTTCATATTAAATTTAGTATAGCATCTATCCATTAATTTGAATATAATAAATTCATTCCCTTATTTCCCCTATTTTTATAAAAAAAAAACACTTTTTCTCCTTTTTTAGAGCATTGATCTCTGACGAGGAAGGGGATCGGTAGAAACAGTGTTCAAAATAGCGGGACGAAAATTTTGAAAGGCACTTTATTTTTTAAAACAAAGTTCTAAAAATAACGAATCGGACTTTAAAATGAACAAAAAAAGGGTGTAACGAAAAAAGCGACCAAAGGCTATTTTTTAATAGTTGCATTGATCTGTAACGGATGTGAACATGATCTGCAAGATTCTCTAAAATCTGCCCATTCGGGGAAATTCGTTAATCCAGCTTGAGAAGTAATTAGGAAGGGTGTGGGGTTCGAAATGATCAAAGCTTTGCGAAGGCATAACCGAACCAATTAAGCGGACACAGATTGTAAACCGGAACCAACTCGAGCGAAACGACTAGAGTAGAGGGATCCTTCCTTGTAAACGTGTCAAAGAATTTAAGCTCTTTTGGCTCCTAAAGAGCTAGTCCGCCAACTCACGCCACTATTGACACTATTTGAAATTTTTCTTGAGCGATCCCACTATTTTTTCTGAATGTCACTATTACTCATAAATCACATTTTGCAACTCACCACTCACCACTCACCACTCACCACTCACCACTCACCACTCACCCACTCACCACTCACCACTCACCATTTACCACTTACCACTCACCATATACTAGCCACCACTCACCATTTACAATGAAGGTTGGAGTGTAGCGACGATAAGTAGGATGGAGAGGGAAATTATAAAAATGTAGGGGAAGTAGGAAACGAGAAGTAGTTTGACTTATTTTTTTTTTAGTTTAACTAATTTGAGTTCATGGTCTCAAACATCGTGTACTCCGAAAATAACAGTTCGTGTAGTTCGGATACAAAATGGTTTTGTACAAAATCAAAAAGTGAAGTAAAAAACTAACTTTATTCTCTGAAAAAAAATTGTTTGTTTTCTATCTTGCTATTTTAAAAGTTGAAAAAAGTACTTTAATGTTTATTAAAACTATTATAATTTAGTTTATAAATATTCAGAATTTTATTAATTAATTTCAAGCTTCAAAGTTATTACTATGAATTAAATTTTTCTTCATAAAAAATCGAATTAAAAAATTATTTTTTTTGTTTAGTAGTCTGCTTCTATATTTTTTGTTGCAAACTAATATTTTTTGTTTTCAAATTCTATTGTTTGATTAAATAATTTAATTATTTGAATGAATATGCAACAATTTTATTAAAAAATTATCATTTTGGGTTTAAAGTTCAACCGCCTTGTTGAAAATTCAATTTCTTTGTCGAAAATTCAACAATTTGGTTGATTATTTTTCCTTCTTGACTGAAAAATCTTTCTTGTTTGAAAATTCGTCAGTTGCACTTGAGGATTTTATTGTTGGTGTAGAATTCTTCCTGTTGGGTTGAATTCAACTGTTCTTTGCTTGAAATTAATACCTGTGTAGAAATACTAAACTACCTATTACATTTTCTGTAAAAAATAAATTTTTGTATCAGAAAATTTAAATGATTCATTTCTGATTGGATTATTAACCACTTTTCTAAAAATAATTTTTTTTGGTTAGAGATTCATTAATTTGATTGAGAATTCATCTCTTTTCTTGAAAATTTAACTATTTTTTTGAGAATTTCTTTTTTTCTTGAAAAATAATATTTTCAGTAGATCTATTTTCGTTGAATATTCAACTATTCCATTTTTGGTCCAAATTTAAGTTTCTTGTAGAAATATCAACTACATGATTAAAATTGTAACTACTTGGTTAAAAATCAAATTTTTCTAATAAACATTTATAATTTTTTTTTAATTTAATTTCTTTATTGGAAATTCAATTATTTTATTTTTCGTTGAGAATGTATCTTTTTTGAAGAAAACTCAACTACATTATTTAAGGTTTAGCTATTTCGTTGAAAATTATTAATTTTCTTGTTCGTTAAAGATTCATCCTTTTAGTTAAAAATTGATCTATTTTTGTCATAAATTGATCTCTTTTGCTGGAATAATGAACTTTTGTGTTGAAAATGAATTCTTCCATCGAAGATTAAACTTTTTGGTTGAAAATTTAACTATTCAATTTTTTGTTAAGAATAAACCTTTTTTGTTCAAAATTTAAATATTATGTTGACAATAAATTCGTGTTTGTTATTTAAAATAAATCTCTTTGTTGAAAATGTACTATTTTATTTTTTGTTAAAAATGTATCTTTTTCCGTACAAAATTTAACTACATGGTTTAACGGGTAGCTACTCTTCAGAAAATTTATTTTTTCGGTTAAAGAATGCTTGAAAAATTAACTATTGTATTGAAAATGACTTCTTTTGTTGAAAATTAAACTTTTTTGTAGAAAATGTTACTATTTCATTTTTTGTTGAAAATTTAACTATTCCTTTTCTTGTTAGAGAATATCTCCTTTTCTGTGAAGATTTCAACTTCATATTTTAAGGTTCAGCTATTTTGTTCAAAAATAATTTTGTTCGTTGAAGATTAATCATTTTGGTTAAAAATTGATCGTTCTTGGAAGAAAATTAATCACTTTTGTTTGAAAATTAAACTAATTTGTTGAAAATGTGTTCTTTATTGGTTGAAGCATCAACTGTGAAATTTTTCCTTGAAATATTATCTATTTTAGTTGAAAATTCAACTATTAAGTTAAAAATTGAACTAATGTGTTAAAAAATCACGTTTTTGTTTAATGATTTATCTCTTTAGTTAAAAATGTAAATTCATTCTGAGAAAATCAAAATTATTAAAAAAATGTTTGATAAACAAGTTTTAAAATTTTTTGTAGTTTATAAATTTACCATAAAATCCAAAAATTGCCTAGATTGATTTCGAAATTAAAAAAAAGTTTCGAAAATAGTTTAGAAGCTAGATGTCTCAACCTGTAGAGTTTCTAGTGCAGACGTAATGCAGTATATAGATGATAGATTAGTAGTAGCGAAATTAATTACAATAATCCAACTGCTGAATCAACCGTGGCTATGTACGACTTCGCTCTAGGACATCAAAGGCACAGTATATAGATTAGTCGTCCTGGGGAAGCAGGGAGAGGATAACAACGACGTTGCTCAGAACCAGGATTGCTACTCTGAAATTACTCTCTCGAACTTGTCTCTAAATGGCAAGATGCTTCCACCTTACCTGTCGAATTCACTATCTTCAAGGAGTTTGAATGAAAGGAATAGTCGAATATAATTAACAATTTAAAAACTAGTTGAAGAGAAGTGCTTTTGCGAAATTACTGTCGCATTTTAAGTGCCTCCCACTATTTTAGAGGTGGAACTGCAAAAAATCGTGTTTTAAATCGGGGGGGAAACGAGGGAAGGGGAAGTAGGGGAAATGAGGGAAGGGGAAGTGAGCGAAATAAGGGAAGAGAAAGCAGGGAAAATGAGGGGAGTGGGAGGTTATGAGATGAGGGTAAATTAGGGAAAGGATAGTGGGGGAAATGAGGGGAAAAGAGGGGAGTGTAAGTAGTGAAAATAAGGAAAAATGATGGGAGTAGCAGTAGGAAAAGTGAGAGAAAATAAGGTAAGAGAAAATAGGGGAAATGAGTGCGGGGAATAATAGAATGGCTAAAAAGGGGAAACGAAAATGAAGACAGGAGAAAAGGAGAAGTTAAGCGAAATAAGGAAAGAGAAAGTAGTAGAAGTGATGGCAACTAAGGGGGGGGGTTAAAATACGAGAACTGAG
>NC_046664.1:77487445-77514681 GCF_010883055.1 Belonocnema kinseyi | reverse complement strand
AGAGGGGGTGGGGGAGTGGGGTCTGGAGAAGTAGTGAAAATGGGGGCAAATCATGGAGGGGTAGTAGAGGACCTTAAGGAAATGAAGACCAGAACAAGTGAGAGGAAATAAGGAGCGTGGGAGCCAGGGGAAATAAAGGATAATTATGAAACGAAAAATTAGGTAGGGGAACTAGAATAACTGAGTGTAAGTGAGAGAAAGTAGCGAAAATAATCAGAACTCTGGATGAATAGAGGTTTGAGTGCAAACTAGTAAAAGTAAGGGATAATTAGGAAAGGAGAAATTAGGTAGATGAAGTAGCAGAAGTGAGTGTAAGTGACAGAAAGTAGAGAAAATAATTAGAAATCTGGGTTCATAGATGTGGGGGGGGGGGGGGGGGGGGGGGGGGGGGGTCAGCACTGGGGAAGTAATGGAAGTGAGGCCAAATAAAGTAGCGGGAAGTAGTGGAACGGAGGCAACGGTCACCAGAATGAGCGAAGGGAAATGTAGGGAATAAGGGGAGCGGGAAGTAGGGGAGGAGAAGTGAGTGTTTGTAAGAAAAAGTAGGGAAAATAATTAGAACTGTGGGTAAGTATGGGTGGGAGGAAGGAGGCTGGTGAAGAATTGGAACTGAGGGCAAATAAAGGAGGGGGCATGGAGAACTGAGGCAATGGATACAAGAAGTGAGGGAAAATGAGAATCAGACAAACCAATAGAAGTGAGGGATAATTAGGAAAGGGAAAATTAGGTAGTGAAAGTAGGAGAAGTGAGTTTAAGTGAGAGAAATTGGGGAAAATGGTTAGAATTTCAGGTGAGTAGGGTGCGCAAGCGAGTCCTCGGGAAGTAATAGAAGCGAGGGAAATTATGGAGGAGGAATCACGGGAACTGAGGTAAAGGAAAAAAGAATAAGTGAGGGGAAATGAAGGTCAATGAGGAGAGTGAATACCAGGAGAGGCTGGAGAAATAGTGGAAGTGAGGGCAAATAAGGGAGTGCGAAAATTGAAGAATTGGAGTAGTGGAAAGTAGGAGAGTAAATGAGAAGCGGGGGAAACAGAAAATAAGTATGATTAGGAAAGGAGAAATGAAGTAGGGAAAATAGGAGAAGTGAGTGTCAGTGAGAGGAAGTAGGAAAATGGACTTTAAAATTGCATTTTAAATGTACTTTAATTTTTAAGAGTTTAAACAGTAGAAAATGGGTCAAAAATCGTGTTTTCATACACCTCAATATTTTAGAGTTTAAAAAAATGAAAAAAATTTCATAATCGCATTTGATACATACCCCCATATTTCAGAGTTAAACCGGGTTATATTTATAGTAAAATTGAGACAGAAGAGAATGGTTTTTTTTTAATTCGTATTTTTCTTTAAAAATTCCACTTTTTTCGATACTTGACACAAAATTTTCGGATTTAGTTTTCAAACACTGGAACCAATTTTTTCATAATCACTTTTTGTCTGTCGCTCTTATTTTACGCCCTTTGGTTCATTGATATCATCTACCTTGCAAAATTCCTACATCCGTTTTCCAATATTCGATGAGCAGCCAGGCATTGATTTGGGTCAATCCTTTTCAGTGACAAAGTCACATTTATGGTTTAAAAAATATTCTCTTCTGGTACGAATTTCATCTTTTTTGTTAGAAAATACAATTTTTTGACTAAAATTTATCTGAGAGAGATTATGTATGTTTTTTGCTTTAGACTTCCGCTTCCACTTTTAAAAAATTCACTTCGTTTGTCTTTTTTTTTATATTTTAACCATTTCAACATGTTCAGAATTGAACAAATTTGTTAAAAATAAATTTTTCAGTCGAAGATTCATCTATTTAGCCGATAATTAAACTATTGTGTGAAATATATATTAAAAAAAAAACTTTTTGGTCTGAAAATTCAACTATTCCATTTTTAGTAAAAGGTTATCTTGATAGTTGAAAACTTAACTAATTGTATGAATTTTCAACTACTTTCTTAAAAGTGATTTTTTGTTAAAAAGATTCATAATTTTATTTGAGAACTCAAATAATTATTTGATAGTTTAACTTATTTTCTAGAAATTATTTTTTTAAATTGAAAATTCGTCAATTTAGTGGAAAATTCATCTCCTTAGTTGTGAATATTACTATTTTGTTGCAATGTTTAAGAAAATTAATTTTATTTTATTTTTGTAACTGTTCTATTTTTTGTTCCTAATTTATCTTTAGTTGAAAATTAAACTACTTAGTTTAAATTTAAACTACTTTATTTAAAAATAGTATTTTCTTGACCGAAGATTCGTCATTGCATTAAAAAATGTATCTCCTTTGTTTAGAAACTAACTATTCCTTTTGTGGTTAAAAATTATCTTCCTGACTTAAAAGTTATCAAAGGGGTTGAATTTTTACCCTTCATTGTTAGCAATAAATTTTTCAGTTGGAAATTCATCTATTTGGCAACAAAATTGAGATGCTTTGTTGAAAAAATTTTTAGTTGAAAAAAAAATTGTTTCAATAAAAATTGAGCATAATTTTAGTGAATAAATTAATAACTTGGTTGACAGTTCAAATTATTTTTGAACTTTAATTTTTTTGGATGAAGATTTATAAATTTTAAGAAAAAATTAACTCTTAATTTAAAATCTTTACTTTTTTGTTAAAAAGTGAGATTGACAAATTTATTATGAATAATTTTTTAATAGGACGCGTAGTCTTAGGTTCAATCTCAACAAAATGATATCACAAATGGGCAAATTCATTCGCTTTTAAAGATACAAGGTAGAATAAAATGTTTAACGACAAAATTGTTGGCTCACGTTAGATCTGAAAATTTGATTTTGAACTTTTTACGCATGAGACGCGTGATGAGAATGGGTTTTTTAAAGCCAACGGAGCTTTAACAAAAGAGAATTCACAAATACTGAATTTCAGCTGTCGATGGGTTGACCTTCAATTTTTAGTCATATGAAAAAATTTGGTGGAAGAGCAGCTCTTAACAAAACAAATAATTTTTAACCAAAAAAGATGAATTTTCAAATGAAAGCATCATTTTTTAACAAAAGTCAAAATCCCTGAAAATCTACATAACTTTATTTAAAAATATTCGAAAATCTATATTTTATTTTACATTTTTTGGAGCCTTCACAAGGTTCAAATTATTTTTGAAAATGTTTTAAAACTAAATATCTATTAAAATGATTCGATTTCTTCTGAAAACTTTTAATACGTCCTGTTAAATTTAAAAAATCAGCTTAGAATCTTTCAGATTATTATTTTTACAATTTTGGAGATCTTTTGAAATCAATTTAAATATTCGCTTGAAATTTATCTTTTCAAATAAAAAATCAATTTTAATTTTTCAAGGAACATATTCGTGACATATTTTCAAGTTATAAATTATTTTTGAATTTGTTCAAAACTTCTAAATAGGTCATAAACTTATTTCAATTTTTATCAAATTTATAACTGGTCAATTGTTATTTATTATTTAAAATTTTCTTTTGTTTTAAAATATCCTGTAAAAATTAATTTTTCAAAATAAAAATCAAATTTCAAAATTGTATTAAAAACCTTCTGAATATCTCTTCAGTTTGTTTCGTATTTCTTCTATATGAATACATATCTATCAGTTATTTTACACCAGAATTCAACATTTTCACATAAAAATACAATTTTTAATCAGAAAAATTAAAATTAACATTTTAAAGTTCAAAGTTTAAGTTCAGATCTTCGAAATATTAACTATTCAAATTTTTTGTTTTAAATAATTCAGTTTTCAATTGTTTGGTTTTGAATAGTTAATTCAAAAATTTTAATTTAAAATAAACTATCAAATATTGCTGACCATTAAAAACTGTTTTTCCTCAATTACAAATTTTTAAATTAAATTCCTTAAAAATGTTATATAAAAGACTGGAATAAAGGATAATTTATCAAGTTTGAATTAGAAGTTTATATTTGATTAACTGCTAAGGTTTTTCAATTGAAACAGTAAAATTTTTAATGTCACAATCTACAAATTGTTTAATTTCAACAGATTCAGAATCACTCTATAAAGTCAATCAAAAACTGTTCAATTTCAAATACACCAACTACAGTTCAATTTTAAGAACCATGAATTAATTTATAATTTCATTTGATCCACTTAAAGCGCTTTTTGTTTTTAAAAAACTACAATTTAAAAAGCTAAAAATATATTATTGCTTAGGACTTAAAACTTGAATTTTAACATTCTTTTAATTGCAAAATTACTCTTGAAAATAAAAATTGAAACTGCAAAATTTTCACTGTTAAACATTTTAGAATTACATATTGTAATCTGATTGATCTCATAATGAAAAATTAAAATTATCTTATTTGAAAAATTCGAGTTGTGTGGGGGTCGCCCCCCCCCCCCAATAGATCCGTGCCAGAACTTAATAAACGTGATAGTAATATTATCTTTTCCTCGATTTTCATTCGGGATTCTAGAAATTAAAATATACCAAACTCGCATATTATAAAAAACTAGAAACGTTTCGGCTTTTAGCGCCAGTTAATTAAATAAGGATAATGAAGTTTCTGTTTGTAGTGGGTAACACCTGAGCGCACTCAGATATCCAGCTTTACACAATTTTCTCGCATTTCCTGTATAGTTCCATGGAAGTGAAAATAATTCTGATAAATAATTAAAACAGCTTTTGGCATTTGATTATTAATAGATTATTACAAGCGCGCGCCAAATTTTGCATTAATTTTTATTATTTACCAAATGTTTGCATAAATATTTATTTATTTATTAACAAGTTCAAACACTTTAATCCTTGTAATTTATGATTGTAATAAAAATTAAAAAGTCAATAATCCATTAATCAGTTTAAAACAAAAAGCCCTTAGCAATTATTATTTATAATTAAATAATTTTTTCTGTTCAAATTATTGTACACTGTAAATTTGATTTCTGACTATTTTAATTATTAAAGACCATTTATGCTAATTTCACAACATCAAAACCATTTGAAAATTATATAATTGATCAAATGTACTTTAAATAAAAAAAATCTTTTATTATACAAATAACAGCTATTATTCAATTACATCATTTTTAAGCAAATCGGTAATTTGTTACATAATTGACTAAAATTGAAATTCAATCTTTATATAATTTAATATTGCGAAAAAAATTAAACAGAAAATAATAAGCTAACTAGTTTGAAACATAAAAAGTAATAAACAATTATTTTCATTCAAACATTTAAATAATTTTCGCCTTATATTTTACAGAAAATTTGAGTTATTAACAACCTTTTAAACTAATTTCATAACAAAGTACAATATATGAATATGTACTTTTGAAATCAGAATGCAGATACTCGTTTCGCAACATCACAAAAATTTAAAAAAATTATATAATTGGAATCTATGTATTTTAAACATTAATAAACTTTCAGTATAAACTTTATAGCCAATTACATAACTGTACAATAAATAATGAACTGATGTTTCTCTATAGGGAAACAATATAATTTAATCATTACGTAATTTTATATTGTTAAAAGAATTTATCATCCAATAATTAATTAATTTGCACACAACATAAAAAGCATTAACTATAATTTTAATTAAAATATTTAAAAAAATTTTACTTCATTTATTTTTTTTTAATAATAGTAATATTATAATTTTGAAAATTAAATTAAGATACTCGTATCACAACATCAGAAAAATTTGAGAAATTATGTAATTAGATAATAAATTAATCAGTTCGTATTTTACATATAAAAAATTTTTTTTATTATATAAATAACAGAAAATATTCAATTCAATAATTTCAAAGAAAATAACCAATTTACGACGTTACTTAATTGACTATGATTCAAATTCAATCTTTATATAATTTAATATTGTAAAAACATTAAACAGTCAATAATTAGTTAATCAGTCCACAAGATAAAAAGCAATACAAATTATTTTCATTGAAATATTCAAATAATTTTTACCTCATGTTTTTCGGGAAATTTGAATTATCAATATCCTTTTAAACTAATTTCATAAAAAATTAAAATACATACGTATATGTAATTTTGAAATTAGAATGCAGATACTCATTTTACAACATCAAAAAAAATAAAATAAGAAAAATTATATCATTGCAATAGATTTGTTTTAACATAAATAAAATTTCATTACACAAATAACAGCCAATAAACAATTACATAACCATACAATAAATAATGAACTGATGTTACTTAATAGGAAAAATTAAAATGTGATCTTTATGTAATTGAATATTATTAAGAAAAATTATTTAACCAATAATTAATTAATTTGTTCACAATATGAAAATAATTAAACTAAAATTTTCATTCAAACACTCAAATAATTTTTTCTTCACATTTTTTAAAATAATAATAATATTATAATTTTGAAAACTAAATTAAGATACTCATTTCACAACACGAAAACATTAGAAACGTTATGTAATTGGAATAAAGTATTATAAGTAAAAATAAATTTTCATTATACAAGTAATATATAATTTTTAATTATATAACCATCAAGGAAATAATCAATTTATGTTAAATAATAAATTAAAAACTGAATTTTTATCTTTATTTAATATAATATGTATTGTGAAAACAATTATTCAGTTAATTATTCAGTTATAATTTAACGATTTGGTTAAAATTAAATTAGTTTTATGAAAATTAACTTTTTTTTACAAAATCATTTTTTTTAGTTTAAATTTAAATAATTGAAGATAAATTAAACCATTCAGTTGAAAATGAACTTGTTTGCTTAAAATTCATATTTTGTTGTTTAAATAAAACTATTCGGTTGAAAGTTAACTTTTTTGCTTAAAATTCAAATATTTGGTTTAAATTGAACGATTTCGTTAAAAATTAAACTATTTTCATGAAAATTCAACTTTCTAGTAGAAATGAACTTTTTTGTACAGAATTAATATTTGTGTCGAAAATTAATCTCTTTTTAAACAATTAATATTTTTTGTTTAAATTTAACTAATTGATAAAAAATTAACCTATTGGGTTGAAAATGAACTTGTTTATTTAAAATTCATATTTTTGGTTTAAATGGAACTATTTGGTTAAGCATTAAACTATTCTGTTGAAAGTGAACTTTTTTTTCAAAATTCATATTTTTGGTTTCAATTGAAAGATTTGGTTAAAAATTAAAATATTTTTATGACAATTCAACTTTTTCGATGAAAATTAACTCTTTTTTGTAAAAAATTAAACTACTAGGTTGGAAATGAATTTTTTGTTTAAAATTTATATTTTTGGTTTAAATTGAACTATCTTGTTGAAAAATTAAACTCTTCGGTTGAAATTTAAATTTATTGTTGAAAATTTTTAATTTTTGGTTTAAATTCAACGATTCATTGAAAATTAAACTACTTTTATAAAGAGTAAACTTTTTTTAAGAAAATGAACCATTTTGTAAAAAATTAAACTATTCGTTTGAAAATGAACTTCTCTTTTGTGAAATTTATATTTTTGGTTTAAATTGAACTATTTGGTTAAAAATTAAACTATTGTTATAAAAATATAACTTTTCGGTAGAAAATTAACATTTTTGTTAAAAAATCATACCTTCGATTTTAAAATTCGATTATTTTATTAAAATTTAAAAAGTGTTGTTAAAAACTCGTTTTATCTCTAGACCAATCTTCTTGCTGGAAAATTTATCTTTTTTGGTCAAAATTTAACTTTTTGGTTGAAAATGCATCTTTTTGAGTTAAAAATACAGTTGCTTGGTTAAAAGTTAAATCAGTTTTTTAAAAATTAATATTTTATGGGATTCACTTCCTTGTCTAAGCAATTAAATATTCTATTAAAAAAATTAATTTTCCGGGTTAAAAGTCATCTTTTGGGTTGGACGCTTTTCTTGAAAATCCACTTTCTTAAGATTCAGAATTTCATTCGAAAATTCATCTTTTTTGTTAAAAATGTAACAATCTTGTTAAAACCCATTCTTTTTTTTTGTTGAATGAAATAATTTTTTAGCTAAGAATCTGACTTTCCTACTTTTGGCAAAAAAATTTATTTTTATTAAAAATTTTATTTTTCACTTGAAACTTAATTTATTTTGGAAACTTATGAGTTGAAAATTTAACTGTTTGATAAAAAATATATTTTGTTGAAAATTAGTCTTTCTAGTTTGAAAATAATTTTTGGGGATGATAGAGAGTTAAATAGGTGGCACGGTTTATATTATGTGACAAAAAAATATCAATTTATTATTTTAAATTATAAAAGATTCAGTTTATTTTAACCCAACCAATTCCTGTGAAAAATACGTAAAAATATAAATTTGTTATCCCAGAAAATGAATAAAAAGAGAAGAGAGATAAATAAATGATTCATTTGAAAGTCGAGAGTAAATCATTTTTTTCACCTTTTTTTTCGACTAAACCGCAATAAAATCGGATCTCGCTATTATAAAGCTTTTATAAAAGGCTGAAATAAATATCAAGTTTGTGAAATTTGATATTTCACTGTGTGTGTTGACGGTTGAGGATTACAGGAAATAAATGAAAAATCGTAACAATTCCTTTTTAGCTAAAAGCCTTTTTTTAATGAATTAAATAAAAATTATTTTAATATTATTTCTGAAACATAGCTTTTAGAATTGAAAAAATATAAACTGAAAATGTTAACAACCAAACAGATTTTGAAATTTAAAATAAAACTCGAGTTTAAATAATGTATACCGTTTAAAAATTAAATATTTTACCTTGAAAAGCATTTCACAAGGAGTTAAATGAAAAAAGATTTTAGTATTGCTTTTAAATCGTTACTTTGAAGATAAAAAACTTAAACAGACATTGTTTGAATTGAAAAAATTTGTAATTAAATGTTGAAATTATGTTTTTTTAAAGTGCTGAAAATGAATTTAAATTTTTATTTAAGCTACTAATCTTTAGTTTACATATAAATGATCAAAATTTGTATTGATTTGTCGCTGACTTTACAGTTGTTTCCCTATTAAGCCTCATGGCCCAGATTTTTGTTATTTGATTTTTTTGGATGAATAGTCTGCCACTATTTCTTTGGTTGACAAATTTATTTTTTGGTCGAAAATTGAATTATTTTGATGAAAGTTGAACAATTTTGTTAAAAACTCATTCTTTTTTGTTGCAAATATTTATTGTTTGTTAAAAATTTTAAAATGTTTTAGAATATTTGTCTTTCCGGGATAAAAATTCAACTATCACAGTTAAAATTTCAACTATTGATTTCAAATTTATAATTTAATATTTAAAGTTTATCCATTTTCTTTGAAAATTTGAATTTTTTGGTAGACAGTTCTTGAATAAAAATTAAAACTTTTTTTAGTAAAAATGTTAACTCTTAAGTGTATTTTGTTGAAATTTTTTTTTTTTTATTGAAAATTTAACTTTTCCATTTTTGTTTTCAAAAAAATTATTTAAAAACTCATCTGCTTGGGCAAAAGTTTAACTTCTTTGTTCAACATTCATTTTTTTAAAATAAGATTTTTTAGTTGAAATTTCAAATTTGGGCTGAAAAATTCATCTTTTTGGGTAAAAAATTTAACAGCCTTGTAGATAAGTCAATAATTTTATTGACATTTTGTTTCCTTCTTGACTAAAATTAAATCTTGTTTCTCTCTCTCTAATAGTTGAAAATTAATTTGTTTTGCTTAACGATTCAAC
This sequence comes from Belonocnema kinseyi, assembly GCF_010883055.1. Lineage (NCBI taxonomy): Eukaryota > Metazoa > Arthropoda > Insecta > Hymenoptera > Cynipidae > Belonocnema > Belonocnema kinseyi. The sequence goes on along the minus strand of NC_046664.1, from coordinate 77,505,055 downwards.
TATTTTGTTGAAAATTCGTTTTTTTTTTGTGGTGAATTTAACTGTTTTTCTTTTTAATTCAAAATTAAATTTTTTATACAAGTAGATGAGTAAGGCTTGTTCTAACTCATTATTCCTACCTTAGAGACATCGAGAAGATTCTATAGCCATAGTGGTTCGTGTCCGTGCTAAGTTTGTAGAAAAGTAGTTCTCGTCTGTGCGAAGTTTTAAAAAATTCTTGATGACGTCATCGTGAATTCCTACCTTAGTGACATCGAGAACATTTTTATAGCTTTTGTGGTCCGTGTCCGTGCTAAGTATATGGAAAAGTAGATTGTGTCCGTGCTAAGATTCCAGAACATTCTTTATGACGTCATCATGAATTTCTACCTTACCGACAATTATTCAAAAAAGTTACTGGAACAGGGGGACTGGTTAACTACTTGGTTGAAATTTTATATCCTTTTGTGAACATTCATTGTTTCTATTGAAGATTCATCAATTTAGTTGAAAATTCATCTCTTTAATTAAAACATTTCACTATTTTGTTGAAAATTCTTCCTTTTTTTGGTTAAAACCGAACTATTTTATTTCTGGTAGAAATTGATATTTTTTAGTTCTTTTATTTCAAATTATTTTGCTAAAACTTCCTTCTTTTTTTTATTGTTGATAATTACCTTTCTGGTTGAAAATTGAAAAATTCAATTTTGTGGTAGAATATTTATCTTTATTAGTTAAAAATTCAACTAGTTGGTTTAAAGTTTAATTAATTTCTAAAAAGTTTCGATATTGTCTTGTATATCTATTTAAGAAGAATTTAAACAAAAAGATGTGAATACGAACAAGACTTCCAATTATTGATTTAATTAAATTAGTCATTTAAAATAAATTCTATTTTATATTAATGATAATTGACTGTAGATTAATTATCTATTGTAGGGTGGTTTCCTCTACATTATTTAAAAATAAAATCAGCGAATTATTCTTGAGAAATTCCGGTCTGAAAATTCTAAAAATGTTTTATTCAGATCACTTTTAAGATTCTTGAAATACGAGTCATTTCAGCAAACCAAAGTTTAATTTCAGAAAAGATAAATGTGGTGCTATGAGGTATGAGGAAATAAAGTGAAACGATTGTAATTCTTTATGGTTATTCGAATAGTAATTTCTCGCTACAAGAACCTTGAAGTAGAATGGGAATAAAAAAAATAAAAACTGAATGAAAAAAAGATGATTTACAGAGGAAGAGGTGAAGAATAAGAAATAAATTAAAACCCTTTCCACTCTTTAGTAACTTTTCTCAATTTTATTTTCGGAATCTCCTCCAATTCTGGTTCCTAAGAATCAACAATTAATTTTTTTTTAAATTTTAGAAAAGTGAAATGCTTTTTTTAAAATACATTAGATTTACTGTTTTTTTCAATTGCAAAAGTAATTTTATGAATGGATCAGTAATTTATAAATAGGATAAGTTACTGTGGAATTAATAAATATATTTAAGTTAGAATTGATAACTGAATTTTTTTTTAACAATGAATTTTAATTATAATAAAAAGTTTTCGGTTTCTAGCGGAGTGATAGGCAGGGATATTTTTTCTCTGATAAAATTCAATATTAAAACTTTTTATATTATTAAAATTCAATTTGAAACTCCTCTAATCAATAAGATTTCAAGTAAAAATATTTCATTTTCAATTACATAAATGAATAAATAAACAAGCAATTGAATTTATATATAAAAATTATACATTTTCATCAAGATAGTTGGATTTGCAACTAAAAAAGATAACATTTCGACCAAAAATAGAATAGTTAGATTTTCAGTTGAAAAATTAATTTTCAAGTGGTTGAATTTTCAATCAAAAAGGTGAATTTTCGTTTTAAATGATAATAAATCTTCAACTGAATTAGCAGAATTTTAAACTAAGAATATTATTTTTCTTCCACTAGAGACGAATTTTCAATAAAATATGATAATTAACAATTAAAAATATAAATTTCCAAGTAAAAATGGAATACGTAAATTTGTAGTTGTAAGAAATGAATTTTTAACTAAGAAGATGAATTATTGAATGAAATTTTAGAATATTGAACTCGACTAGTTAAAGTTTTAGTGAGAAACAAATTTCAACTAAAACAACGAATTTTTAGCATTTAAATTTTTAATCAAAGTGATGAGTTTTTATTAAAAACGACGAAGCTTCAACAAAAGGATAAATTTTCAACAAGATAAATTAATTGCATTTTTTGAAATTGCATTTTCTTCAAACAATTAAATTTTTAACAATAGAAACATGAATTGTTTATTCAAATGGTATATCTTCAACTAAAATATGTTAATTCTTATTTAAAAATGTAATTTTCAGCGAAGAAATTTTTTTATACCAAAAAATACGAATTTGTAACAAAATACATGACTTTTCAACTGAAAAAAATAAATAAAATTTCAACCAAACATTGAATATTTAAAGTTAGAGCTAAAAAATGATTTTTCATCTAAAGAGATCAATTTTTGACTAAAATTATTAATCTTCAACTGAAATAGTTTCATGTTCATTCGAAAAGATGAATTTTAAACCAAGAAGTTTTTTCTACCAAAAAGACGAATTTTTAGCAAGATACAGGACTTTTCAACTGAAAAAAAAATTTGAAACAAACTTTGAGTGGATAAACTTGCAGCTAAAAGGAATTAATTTCATACTAAAGTGAAAAATTTTTAGCTAAAATTATACAATATTTCACGGGATTTGTTAAATTATCAGGTAAACAATTATTTTCTACTAAAGAGATGGATAATTAGTAACTAAAATTATGTAATAATGTAATATGTAATATTTGCAATTACAACCAAAGATATAAATTTTCATCATTGAAAGTATGAATATTCTACTGAATTGGTGAAATTTTTAGATAGAAAATTTAATTTTCTACTAATTAAAGAATTTTTAACAACAAAAAATCGAATGGGTTTTTAAAATATTTAAAAAAATTATTTTAATTCTCATTTGCAACCAGGGTAGTTTAATTTTTACTTCAAAAAATTATATTCTACAAAATTTTTTTTTTCAAATTTGAATTAGAGATGAATTTTTAATTGTAATGATAAATCATTAGAAAAAAAATCTTTTTAAAAAAAGAGCTTAACTTTCAACCAAGCAGTTTAATTTTTAACAAAATAGCTGAATTTACAACTAAAACTATGAATCTTCAACTCTTACAATTAAAATTTTATTCTAAAAAATGAATTTTCAACTAAGAAATTTTTTGTTCTATCAAAAAAGTCGAATTTTGTTTGAAAATTTAACAAATCAGTTGAAAATCAGTTTCTTTCTTTAAAGCTTTTTTATTATACTTCTTATCTGAAAATTTAAATATTCCATTTACGTTTAAAAATTTTGTCCTGTATATTGTATAAGTAAGAAATTCAACTATTTGGTAGAAAATTAATGTATTTTGTTAAAAAGTCGTCTGTTTGTGTAGAAAATTAATTTTATTTGTTGAAAATTCAACTATTAGGTTCGAAATTCAACTATTTAGGTAAAAATGCATATATTTTGTTAAAAAAGTCGTATTTTTGGGCAGAAGTAATTTTGTTCTTAAAATTTATTTTTCCTGATTTAAAATTTATTCTATTTTTACAAACTTTAAACTTCTCAGTTTAAAAACTGAACTCGTTTGTTGAAATCGACTTCCATTTTTAAGAAAATTCTCTCTGTTATAATACTGTATTATTTGACAGGACATGTTTATTATTTTTACAATTATTTATAAATAATCTGTCGAAATTATGAACACTGTATAAAAAAACTTTAAGTTCGTTCATATTTTTTCAAATAAAACTGTATACCAGAATAGAGAGATCTTGCTTAAAAACTGTAGTCGATTTCATAAAAACAATATGTTGTTTCCATCAAAAACGGCCTCAGAGTAATTTGATTACCAAGTCGCTTAAAAATTATGAATTTTTGTCTAACAGCTAAATATCACAGTAAAGGCCCATTGATTATATCCATTTAATTGATTATGTTAAAGAAACTAAATTTATCTAATAAAACATGGCCGAATTATGCATTTGTTTATAATTTTTTTAATAACGATTACCAATTGTTTAGTAATTATAAGAATTAATAATTAAGTATCATATAGAGATATTTTAATATATCTGAAGTTAGTTTAAAAAAAATGTATTCCTTTTATTGAAAAATTACAATATTATGCATTTGTTAATTAATTTTATTTAAAGAAATCACTCTAATTGACTGAGATAAATGAATCGCACAAAAAAGCTATAATCAAGATATTTATAATCCTTTATGTTAAAAATACGATACAAATCTATTTGAAAATGATAAATTGATGCATTTGTTTAAATAATTAACAAATGGTCTCTATTTTCTTATAAGTCATATTGAAAACTTGTTTCTTTATATTTTCACTTTAAAACACGCATATTAAGTAGCTATATATTATTTTGATTAAAAATCTAACTTTTGTTGATTAATTTGTTTATAAAAATTGTAAACAATGCTTTAAATATCTGATACTGCTGAATATCATTCAAGACGAGTTTCCCCAATAATTTTGTGTACTTTCGCATAAATTGGATGAATTCTCACAAAATAGAATCTTCGACAAATTTTTTTAAAATGAATTTTCATTGTTAAATACAAAGAATTCAAAAAATTTTTAGGAAATGCGTTTTTTTCGTTTAGAAATGTCCAGAGCCTTCAATTTTTTACCGATTTTGAATTTCTCTTTAAAACTAAAGTTAATTAAATTCTATCGAGCTTGACGCTCCGAACTCTTGTCTTATCTATTTGTTTATTAATAATTTATCCACTCAAAGTTTGCAAAAACTGAAATTTTGTACATAACAATTTTTTACGCTTTAATAACTGAATGGGAAAACTTGATAATGTCTTAAATGAATGTTTATGGAGTCATAAAATACAAATAATTTGTTTATTATTTCATTTATTTCTTATAAACAAATTTTATGAACAAATTGACAAATAGTCTTATTATCGTTAAAAAATTTTTTGTTGCTAGAAGTGCTTCATATTAATGTAGGAATGACATTGTATTACAAAAATAATTTAAAAGTTTATAATAACCATTGTTATAAACAATTATTGTGGAAAAATATTAAAATTTTTTCAAAATATAATTTCTTTCAAGTGCCAGAACGAATTCAGGTGTTTCTTAAAATAATAAATATTTATTAATATTTGATCAAATATAACAATTAAAATTTTTATAAATAAATTATATTTAAAAACTCAAAATTTTGGCTCTTTTAGATAAATTTTTATTTTACTGTAGATTTTTCAAACTATTGGACGATTTAAGCTAGTCACAAAAATAATAGAAAAGTTAAAAATAACCACTGTTATTAACAATTCTAATGACAAAATATTTAAACTTAATGTTTTATCACTTTTAAATTCGACTTTTTCCAAGTAAAACTGCCAACATTTGGAATTTGTTTATCTGAATTGTGTATAAAAATGTAAGTTGTTACATCTTACTAAATATTTTCAATAACACATTTTTAGGACTATCTGTAGCCATTCTAGCGATTAAAGAAAATTAAAATAGAATAAAACCTTAAATTTGTATATTTTATCACAAGAATTATTTATAGAAATGGTTACTGTTAACTTCTCAAATATTTTTGTGACTAGTAGTGATTCGGAAAACAGCTGAAAATATTTCTAGTGCAAAATTTTTTTTCCATACGAAAGGGCCATAATTTTGAATTTGTTTATAAAAATTAAAATTATTATGTTTCCTAAAATATAATAATATATTTTTTATTTTAAGGAATACCTGAAAGCGTTCTGGCGATTAAAGGAAATTATAATTTGAAAAAATCTCAAATTTTAACATTTTGGGACAAGAATTATTTATAACAATGGTTGTTATAAACTTCTAATTTAGTTTTGTAATTAAATGTCATTCCTATATTAATATGAAGCGCTTCTAGCCACCAAAAATTTTTTTTACTCATAATAAGACTATTTGTCAATTTGTTCATAAAATTTGTTTATAACAAATAAATGGAATACTAAAAAAATTATTTGTATTCTATTAATTAATAAACACTCATTTTAGGCAATATTAATTTAACCTAATCAGTAATTAGAGCGTAAAAAAATGTTGTGTACAAAATTTCAGTTTTTCCATACTTTCAGTCAAAACAAAACAGTCGAATGCTTTGAACATTGGATTTTTTGAAATAGAAAAAAATTTAATTTTTGGTTTAATATTTGAAACCAAAAGTCAAGTCGAATCCTTGAAATTCGATTTGTTCGAATATTCGAATAGATCGAATATCAAAGATTCGACTTGACTTTTGGATCCAAATATTTAACCAAAAAATGAAGTTATTTTGATTTGAAAAATTGTAATAATCCAAGGAAATCAAGCCGGTTTGATGTACAGTTAAATTTTTTTTGTATTTCGCAAAATCCAATGTTTCAAGCGTGTCCAAATTTATACTAAAAATTCGAATAGACGACTGCACACCTCTATTAATAAACAAATAGGAGAAGGCCAGAGTTGAGAGCGTCAATCTCTTTGGAATTGAATGAACTTTAATTTAAAAAAAATTAAAATCGGACCAAAATTGAAGTACGCTAAGCCTCCTACACCAATGCTAGTGAAGTTTTTAATCCACTATTGAAGAATTTTGTCAACCCTGAAGTCTAAATTCTAAAAGAGCCTCATCACCGACGGATGAACAGAAAAGACCTTGAGATCCCATGTGGCCACCAAATTCTTTATCCCAAAGCAAGGTCTGACTCCTGACTGTTCCCAGGGGACAAATGATGCCTCGAGAACCAGGGATCCATTCATTGCAAAAAGCAGATGGGCCTTTCAGTACGCTTTCAGAGATTCAGTAATTCTCAGACCCCGGTAAAGTGAAGACCTATTCCAAAATACCTCTAAAACTACTTCCTTCAGTAACTTTAATTTAAATAAGAAAAATTTAAAAATCAGGATACCAATAGAAGAACGATAAATTAGTGAGTAGGAAGATCAGGAAGCAACAATGAATTTGGGACTACTTGTTTTTGTCGTTGTACAAGTTTGGATTGCGGAAGCTGGACCTATCATAGAATCGACAACAAGTTCTGATTTATGTCCTTGTTCCAAAAATGGGACAAGTCAGGTTCAATCAAGCGTGACGGGATCTGTACCTATGGGATTGCCCTCATCATTCAACATGGAACATATGCATACCACTCTGGTTCATGGAATGCCTTGTGTTTGCAATGTCGGATTCAGAAGTGCGGCTGTCAGAGATGACTATCACTATACTCCTGGAGTTGGAGCTCATAAACTTCACACCAGAGCTGTCATCTGGAATGAAGCCAGGAAGATGTGTAACGACGAGGGTGCACAACTAGCTATCATCAATTCATTCACTGAAGCTCATGTGAGTTTTCTCTTTTTTTTTCTTTAATCATAATTTTATTACTTGTAGCTCGCGAGTATGAGCGCGCAAGTAGGGCGCGCGAACATTGGTTCTCACGCTTCGCGCTCGATTATGTGTTCACCTCACGCTACGTGCTCGGTCTTTATTTTTCACACATTCTTGCGCAAACCTTTTAAAATTGAGACTCAAAAAATCCACCACTGTATTTTTGTGATTGTGAATTCTCTTTTGTTAAAAGAGCTTAGCTCTCGAGTTTGAGCGCACCTAGACACAGTCGGAAAAAATGGACTTTTTTGGTTAAAAATAACGTACAGCCCAGAAATATTGACCCATTTAAACAAAACAAAATTGAAAAAAGCTGAGATTTCTAATGGAGTGGTCGAGCTCGATATTTGAATTATGTTTTCTATTTTCTTATAAATAAACAAATATGACGAAAAAAATGGCGGTTTTTTCTATTTGACGTTCCCCGAGCTCGTTAATAACAGGAAAATTGTTGAAATCGCCTGAGTTGCATAGAGTGACATTAGCTAAATATATTTAGATATTACAGAATAAAGAAAAAAATTTATAATTATATTATTTGTTTCAAAAATGTTTTCTACGATTCTCCATAATTATACGTTTTACAGAAAAATTCGTTTTTTTCTATGTAAATTTTTTAAAATTAGGAACGTCATGATAATTTTAGAAAAATTCATAATTTGTTGATTATTCTCATGATATTTTTAAACAAATTCAATAAACAAATGCATTGCTAGGGCATTTGTCGGCAGAAAAATTCGGTCTTTTCAATGCCAGTCTTTTAAGTTGGGAACTTCATGACAATTTTAACAACATTCATAATAAGTTGATAAATTTTATGATTTCTTTAAACAAATTTAATGAGAACATGTATTAACCCTTAAAGGGCAAACTTCCGTAAAATTACATAGAGAGCATACTGGGTTTTAGGTACCCAAGGGTATTCAAACCTGTATTGTGCTGACGGTATTGGATAGTTTTTTACAAGAAAATCAATTAATGATGTTTATTCTATCTAGTTTAAGGAGAAAAAGGTTCTTCTGAGATTCGGTGCTTCAAAAATAAAATTAGTTTTATTGTTGTTACTGTTATTGTTCCATTTTCTTGAATTTCGTACGTTTTGTTGAAGCGCAAATAACTCGCTGGGTGATATACACCCAGTATGCCATTTAAGGGCTAATCAGGCATTTGTCGACAGAAATTTTTTTTTTTTTTTCTATTTAAACTTTTTCGATTAGAAACTTTATGATAACTTCAGCAAAATCCATAATTTTTTAAATCAATTTTATGACTTTTCAAAACAAATTTAATAAATAAATGCATTATTGGGGCATCTGTCGGCTAAATTTTTTTTTATCGATGTTAAACGTTTAATTGGGATCTTCTTAATAAATTAAGCAAAATTCATAATGAGTTACTAAATTTTATGATTTTTTAAAACCAATTTAACAAAAAAATGCATTATTCAAGCATCTGTGGACGGAAAAATTAGTTTTTTTGTGTCAGTCTTTTTAATTGGGACTTTCATGATGATTCTAGTAAAATTAATCATTGGTTGATAAATTTTATATCTTTTTAAAAGCAAATTTAATAAAAAAATGCATTATTCGGGCACTGATCCAAAAATAGGATATTATAGACAAATGTGGAAGAAAAAGGTCATTCTACTCGATGAATGAAAGTAATGAGAAACTTCCACTGAAAGCACTGAGATTGAAAAAAGAACTTTTTCGTTGACAAATACCCAAATAATGCCTATATTCATTAAATTTGTTTAAAACATCATAGAATTTATCAACTAAGTATGACTGGCCATGAAATTTGATTAAGTTCCCATGTAAGAAGACTGACTTCGAAAAAAAATCATATTTCCATTAACAGATGCCCAAATAATTCATTTTTTTATCAAATTTGTTTCTGAAAAAATATAAAATTTATCAACTAATTATAAATTTTGCTAAAGTAATCATTAAGTTCACCACTAAAAAGACTGGCATATAAAAAACCAAATTCTTCTGCAGACAAATGCCCGAATAATTCATTTGTTTAAAAAAAATCATAAGATTACTCAACAAATTATGAATTTTGTTAAAATTGTCATAAAGTTCCTAATTAGAAAAATTGACATCTTAAAAGACGAATTTTTCTGCCGAAAAATACCTAATCACTGCATTTGTTCATTAAATTTGTTTATATTATAAACAATTTTAACCTTAAGAGAAAGTTTTTTTAAATGTGACATTATTTCCATTAAAAGTTCTTGCAATATAACTTGAAAAATTCTATAATTATGGAAAATCGTAGAAAACATTTTTTCAACAAATAATTTGTTCACAACATTTTTTTTATTTATTGTATAATATTGGGACATCTTTAACTAATGTTACTCTATGCAACTTAGGCGATTTCAACCATTTTCCTGTTATTGACGAGCACCGGGAACATCAAATAGAAAAAATGGCCATTTTTTTCGTCATATTTCGTCAAATTCAAAAACTTATTTGAAAATCAGGTTTGAAAATTCTCTTAGAAATCTTATCAGCTTTTAAAAAAATGTTTTTGTTCGAAGCGGTCAATTTTTATGGGCTGTGAGTCAACTAATTTATAACTGTAATTTTGTGATTGTGAAGTCTCTTTTGTTAAGGCTCTTTCTTTTATTTTGCATTAAATTATATTCTAAGCTGCGTTGAAACATGTATAATTTCAATAAATTTATATCATTACAATTCAAAATATGCATAAAAATTGAAACATAATAATGATTAATGCTTTGTTTTTATATATTTTTTTATTTTTAATCTTGTTTTTTACGATTAAAGAAAAACCACTGGGCATCTGGATAGGATCTAATAGGGGAAACTATATACATGAATTTTCAAGCAAATTATTTCATTTTTAAATCAAATGGCGAATTGTCTAGCAAGAACATTAATTTAATTATTAGACGTTAAATAGGATTTTAAATTTTATTATAATCTCATTTAAATTTCTTTAGTCAAGAATTTTTTTAATTGTTTGATCTTGAAAGTTTATTTTAATTCAAATGCATTTTTTTTAATTGAAAGAAATTACATTTGTTTTAAAAAGTAATTGTTTATTCTAATGAACATTTTTCTCTGATTTAAAATAATATTCTAGATTTTGAAGTTACTTTTGATTTAAAAAAGAAAATATGTTTTAAACAGAAGGTTTCTTTAATTCAAAAGAAATATTTCTTTTGTGTGTCAACACATGTGAACATTTTTAAATTAAGTTTTTCCCCAAAAAAGGTATTTTTAACAAACTACTCAAATATTAAACTAAGGAGATAAATTTTCAACTAAAATAATGCATCTATAACGAATGAATTTTTAACAAAGTATTTCAATTTTCAACTAGGTAGGTGATTGAATTTTTTTCCAATATATTTTTCAACCAAGAAGAATTACTTCTAACCTAAAAGAAAGATAAGCAATCGAATCAATTTTTTTAGCAAAATATTTTAATTTTCAATCTAAAAAGTCGAATTTTTAACAATGTACTTGATTTTTTCAACGACAGAAGTGACTTTGTACCAAAATTGTTGAATTTTCGACGCAGTACATAACTTTTCACCATGTATTTAAATTTTTAATCAAAGGTAGGAATTAACGTATAACAAAGTAGATCAACTTTCAACAAAATAGTTTAATTTTCCAAAAATAAAAATATTAAACTAATAAAAATAATTGTTAGCCAATAAATGCAAATTTTTAACAAGCTACATCAATGTTTAATCAAACAGTTGAATTTTAAACTAAAAAAGACAAATTTACAATTCAAAATTAAATATATTATTAAAAATTAATTAAAAAAAAAATAGATGAATTTTCTACTTAATATTTACATCATCAAGTAAAAAAGGTAAATATTTTTCTAAAAATAAAATTGCAAAACTTTTAGCTATAACAATTAATTTTTTATAAAAAAAAACAAGTTTTCAACCAATGAAATGAATTGTCCACTCCAAAAAAAACGCATTTTTAGTAAAATGTTCGACTTTCTCAACAAAGAAATTACTTTTTTTAAATTGTTAAATTTTCCACAAATTAGATTAATTTTTCATCAAATAATTGAATTTTTACCAAAGAATATGAATGTCCTATTGAAAAAATTAATTTTCTACCAAAAGAGTTTATTTTTCAACCAAATACATGAATTTTAGATTGAGTAGGTAAATTTTTCAACAAAAATACAAAATTTAAATTAAATTGTTGAATCTCTGAATAAAAAATAAATAATGTGCAATCAACAATAGAATATGCACTCTAATTTTTGTTTTTAACTTTTGGAAAAAACGAATTTTCAACAAAATAGTTGAATATTCAACCAAGGAAAAGAATTTTTAAATTAAATAATGCATCTACAAAACCAAAAGATAAATTAAAAACTAAGAAAGATAAAATAAAACCAAAAACTGCTAAATTTTCAGTTGAAAAAAATTAATTTTTAACCAATCAAATGAATTTGTTATCAAAATTATTTGATTTTTTAACAAGACAGTTGATTTTTCAACCAAAGAAATGAATTTAAAAAATTGTAGAATTTCTTGAAAAATAGATTTATTAAAAAGAAAGGTTACATTTTTTTACAAGAAGATTCATTTTCTAACTAAAAAGAAGAATATTAAAGAATATATATAAAACAGCAATTAAAAAAGTTTAGCTCTAAAAACTCATTTGAAACATTTTTTACAAATAAAATATTAAAGAGTATTTGGTTAAAAATCTAATTATTCGGTTGATAATTCGCGTTCGTTGTTAAAAATTCATTCTTATCAATATATTTTGTTTTTTATTGTAAATTTGTCTTTTCTAGTTGAAAAACCAACCGTTTGATTAAAAATTCATGTAGTTTGTTACAATTTATATTTATTCGTAAATAATTATTTTTAATATTTGAATATTCTTATTTTTTGAAATTCAACTGCTTGGATAAAAGTGGATCGAGTTTGTTAAAAATTAATTTTTTGTTTGGAGATACATTTTTCGAATTAAAAATTCATTTCTTGGGTTAATTTTCTTTTTAGATTTTTTTAAACTTAATTCTTTAATTTTTAAAAGATGTATTTTGATTGCAAATTTATGTATTTTGTTAAAAAATGGTCTTTTTTGGCAATAAGTTATTCTTCTTGGTTAAAAAATCTTTTTTACAATTTAACTAATTGGCTGAAAATTAAATTAGTTTGTTAAATCATTATTTTTGGTTGAAGATGCATTATTTTAGGTAAAAATTCATCTCCTTCGTTACATATTAAACTATTTTGTTGAAAAATTGTTCGAATTTTGGTTAAAGATTAATTTTTTGAATTGAAAATTCAACTATTTCGTTTTTGATTGTAAATTTGTCTTTTTCAGGTAAAAATGCAGGTATTTTGTTAAAAATTTGTCTTTTTTGGTAGAAAGTGTATTCTCCTTGGTTGAAAAATATATTTTAAAAAGATACAATTAATTTGTTGAAAGTTGAAATACTTTGTCTTAACAATTTTTATTGTTGCTGGAAATGCACTATTTTAGTTATAAATTTATAATTTGTTAAATATTTAACTATTTTATTGAAAATTCCTTTTTTCTAAATTAATTAGAAAAAGTTTTTTAAATGTCTTTATTCTATTGTTGTTTGCTCACTTACCTTTTTCAGTTAAAAATTCAACTATTTCGTTAAAAAAATCTTTTTTAACATAAATAATACTCACATCGTACCTATTAACAAGCTTATTTGAAATTAAAATTAAAAGCCACATTTAAAGAATTAAAAATTTTATGTACAGTTATTCATAGTACACAGAAACTCATAAAATTTATCCTCATGACTTTTTCTATGAAAAGAAAAGTATCAGAGTTAAAGCATTGTCAAAATAAAAAAAAATAAAATGTACATTTTAAGTCAAAAAACGCATGAAATAAAAAAAGTCAAGAGAAAACAAGCGTTGATTTCTGAAAGCCCTACAAGATTAGCATAAAAACTTTTCCAATTTGGTCAAAAAGTTAAAAATTCAAAATTTGATCGCAGAAAAATAAAAAAATTCCATTTTTTCGAGAGGATGCGTAGTTTTTGTTTTTAGTCATAAAAAAATAACATTTAAAATAAGAAAAAATTAAATCTTGGGACTTACGACACAAGCTAAGAAAAAAATAATGAGAAAAAACTTTTTTACCCAAAAAAAAGCTACAGATTTTTAATAATTATTTTTTATAGGAAGCGCAGTTTTTGTTCTATTCGTAAAAAAGAATGAAAATAAAAAATTAATTTCTTAATTTGTTTATGTGCCCTTATTCGATCCAGCAGCTAAATTATTCAATTTTTATTTTTCCCACTCAAAATGGTATATTTGTTTCTAGTTTTGAACTTCAATTTCAAAAGTTTAAGTTTCAATAAAAATGTAACAAGCTATAGTGAATTTCTGAGGATACTCAGAAAAAGTCGGTTAGTTAAATTTTCCTGGAAAAAGTCGAGAAAAGTTGTAGGATCCGAACCCTCTAAATGAGAAGTGAAGGCTAGAATTGAGGAGTTCTGGACAAGAAGGCGGCAGGCGCTCGAGAACGAGTTAAAGTATTGTCCAGGCTGTGACGTCGGGTATAAAAAGTGAAATTCGAATTTGAAAAAAACCAAAAATATAGTTAGATAGCTCTTGAAAAATGAACCTGAGTCTCTATTTACAGTTTTTCTCTCATGCTGCAAATTTTCCAGTAAATAAATAAAAACTGACACCACAGGATTTTTCAGGGGACGCCACCGGAATGCTGACTATTGCGAGCGAGTGGACAAAACAAAGGATGGGCAAGGAGGATGTTTCAGGCTTCAGGCGGCGTCCCCTGAAAAATCCTGTGGTGTCGCGTCGCGAGCTCGTAATAAACTCGCTGTAATTATGGAACTAAAAATCAAATCGAATTCAGATTTTCCAAAAAGTTGGCCAATACATTGGCAGAAAATTCGTTCGCTTGAAGTTTGTCGTAACTCAAACTTCCTCGCTCACTTTTTTAATGTGAAAGCCTAGAAACGTGGTTTTTCATTCGGATTAAAAAAGAAAACATTAGAAATGAAATTTTCACTCTTTTTGGACACTGTAGACTCCGCTAGAGTGTAACGAATAAAACTCAAAAAGAAATTTGTTAATTAGTTGATAAACGAATTACTTACAGCGAGTTGAATGTGAAAAAACATGGTTTTTTCAATTTAAAAAAAGTCACGTTTTTATTTATTTATTGGAAAATTTGCAGCCCGAGAGAAAAACTGTAAATGGAGACTCAGGTTCATTTTTCAAGAGCTATCTAACTATAGTTTTGGTTTTTTCAAATTTCGAATTTCACTTTTGATACCTCACGTCACAGCCTGGACAATACTTTTACTCATTCTCGAGCGCATGTCGCCTTCTTGTCCAGAACTCCACAATTGTTCTTTATGCCTGGCCTGATCCCAATTTTGTTTCTATTTGTCGGACAGGTACTAATGGAAATGTTCAACCGGTCTGGGCCAGTAAAGGGAGCATCCTACGAAGACGTGGCCTTCCTAGGCATTCACGATTTATACAAAGAGGGCGAGTGGGTGACCATCCAGGGAGATTCTCTTTTCAAGACCGGCTACACGCGGTGGAGCGACAAATGGGGCGGACAACCCGACAACGGAGGTGGCAAACAAAATTGTGGTGTCTTCCTCAAAGAGGGCGGTCTCGACGACGTTTCTTGTGAGGTGCCTTTCGCCTTCTTCTGCGAAATTTCCAACGTACAGTTCCTTCACTGAATGCCAATAGACTCCTCATTAGGGTGGTCCACAAAGAAATAAATGCATTTTTTGTTGTTCAAAAAAATAGTATTTAGAGGCGTTTTATAGGGTTCAATAGAGTTTTATATGATTTTATAGGATTTTATAGGGTCCCGAAAAAACCCCATAAGTGAAAAAATGGCTTTTGCGAGTTTTTGGCCCTAATCATGGCTTTTTTGGGGGTTTTTCAGATGGAAATTATTTCTGGAACCTAAGAGACCATTTCATACTGATAATTAGATGTTCGCATAAATTGTTTAAAGAATTAATGATTGTTTTCATCAATTTTCTCATAGAATAGGGTTAGAAAGACGCGGCTTTTTCAAACATTTTCAACTTCTTGTCCAAACTTCAATTAGAGGGACAATGTTAACAAGAGTTATGTTTAAACGATTTATTACTATTTTTAATAATATTCTTTAAAAAAATGTTAAAAATTGCAGTTTAAAAAACTGCACTTTTAGTCAAATTTACAATTAAGATAAGTTGAGTAATTAATTAGAGTGCAGAAAATTAATTTTTTTAACAATTTATTATCATCATTATCAATGATATTATATTTTAATAATGCTAGAAAGATGCCGCGTTTTCTGAATTTACTGGCTTTTCTTCTCCTAATTGGCAGAATGCTGTTGTTTTTTTCGGAAATTTTCAACTGTTTGTTTATTTTTCATTATAAATGACTTAATAATTAATTAGATTTAGAAAAAATAATTGTTTAAACAAATTATTATTGCTTATGACTATCTTCATCTATATAAATACCTGGCGGTTTCTGTTTTTTTGGCAATTTCTGCCTTTCTTTCCCTTTTTCACTTAGTAAGGTAATAATAAATGAAAGTTAACAAAAAAGTTATTTAAACAATTTAATATTGTCTTTTTAGATAAGTGCTGGAAATTGGGGATTTTTTCTGAATTTTTTAAGTTTGCATCGCCCTTTTATTTATTGAGGAAATAATAAGTTAACTACAACAAAAATGATTTTTAAAATTGTATTGTCGTTTTAAGTTAATTACTTTCGCTCTTTTCCACAAAAAAGTAAGAGATTATTTAAAATGTAGTTTTCTCTAATGTTTATTTATTAATTGTTAATAACTAAGTCGGCAAAGCAAGGTTTAAGATTTTATTTTAAAAACGACAACTTTCCAGCACTTATCTCAGAAAAGATAGTCATAAATAATATTAAATTGTTTAAAAAACTTTTTTGTGAACTCTAATTAATTGAACGAAGTTAAAAATTGCCGAAAAACCACAATTATCAGACATTGCTATCGATAAAGATATTAATAAATAATAATAATTTTTTTAAACAATTATTTTTGCTAAATTAAATTAATTATCAAGTTAAGCTTAATGAACAGTAGACGAACAGTTAAAAATTTCAGAAAAAACCGCAACATTCTACCAATTAAGCAAAGAGAATATTATTAACAATGGTAATAAATGGCTTAACAATTATTTTGTTGACATGAATTCATTATTACTTCACTCCTATTGAAAATTGGATAAAAAGCCAGAAATATCAGAAAAACGGCATTTTTCTAGCATTATTCAAATATAATATTATTGAGAATAATAATAAATTGTGTAAACAATTAATTTTCTTGACTCTAATTAATTACTTAACTTATCTTAATTGAAAATTGGACTAAAAGTGTTTTCTTTTCAAACTGCAACTTCATAGCATTTTTCTAAGAGAATATTACTAAAATAATAATAAATTGTTTAAACAATCACTCTTGTTAACATTGATAAACTATAAATTCCTTCTAATTAAAAATTGTACAAGAAATGGAACTTTTTTTTAAAAAACTGCGTTTTTATAACTCCATTCTATGATAAAATTGCTAAAAACAATAATAATTGTTTAAAAAATGTATTCGAACATCTAATTATTATTATGAAATGGTATTTTATGTGCCGGAAACAATTTTAATTTCACAAAACCGCAAAAAAAAACCAAAAACTCGAAAAACCCATTTTTTCACTTATGGGGGGTTTTTTTGGGACCCTAATAAAACAGGCTCATGGTGTTGATATTTAAAAAGTGATATTTTATTCGTATTCTATGGCTAATTGTGAAGAGAAAAGTTGGGTTTCAACTCGATTGAAACAATATTGAGGATTCTGAATAAGATTGACAAAAACGTCTTTTTTTCTTATTAAATGCGTGTTAAACTTCATGGAACCCTCTAAATATAATTTTTTTCAGAATAAAAAAAATGTATTTATTTTTGTGTGAATTCGAAAAAATTTCTGAGAATTAGTATATTTTGTATGTAAGTTTTGAAAGTGTAATATGTTAATAAAAGCTTTATTGGAATTTAATTAATATTTATTTGATTTTCGAAGCAATGGAACAATTTGGAATTGCAAATAAATAATTA
>NC_046664.1:77468120-77487345 GCF_010883055.1 Belonocnema kinseyi | reverse complement strand
ATTTATTTTAAAAAATCATTATAAGTCCATAGGAAAAATGAAATCTCTATCGGCCAAATTTATTCAGTGAAAACCCTCAATGATTACCCTGTTTGAAATCGAATGATTGGATTAATTGAATCATTTTAATTTTTCTTATTCAATCTTTGAAATCTACCTGAAATCTTTGTGAAATAATAGAAGTCTGAAAATTTTTAAATCGATCCGAAATCTTTGTCAAATATTTTTAAATCGATCCGAAATCTTTGTCAAATATTTTTAATCTTGGTGAAATCTTCAGGAAAGCATTGTAACCTTTGCAAATATTTTTGAAATCTTGGAAAATCTTCGGGAAATATTTTTGGTAATATTTATGAAATTATTTAAATCTTCGTGAAATCTTTGGGAAATCATTGACAATTTTCTTAAATATTTGGAAATATTTTTAAAATATATTTAGTAATATTTGTGAATTTACACATTTTTGGAAGATCATTGCAATTTTTGGAAATTCAACTCTGTAAAATCATTAAAAAAAATTGAAATCTTTCTGAAATCTCTGAAAATATTTTTAAAATATATTTGGCAATATTTGGGAAATTATTGACATTTTTAGGAAATCATTTAAACCTTTATTGCATCTTTTTAATCTATCCGAAATCTTTGCAAAATATCTCTTATATTTAGGAAGTCCTGGAAAGATCATCGAAACCTTTCTGAAATATTTTAAATATTTTAAATATTAAAATATATTTTCTTGAACATATTTGGTAGTATTGACGAAATTATTGAAATTTTTGGGAAATTATTGAAGTCTTCGTGAACTAAATCTATTCACAATCTTCAAAATAATTGAAGAATCATTGAAATCTGTGTGCAATCTTTAAAAATTACAGGAATTTTTGGAAATCTTTTGAAAATGTCGGGATACATGTGAAATATTTAAAAAATATTTAGTACTGTTTTTGAAATTATTGAAAGCTTTGGAAAATCATTGAAATCCTTAAAATCTTTCTGAAATCTTTGTGAAATCGGAAAAATCATTCAAATCTTTCTGAGATCTTTGGGAATATTTAAAAAATATATTTAGTAATATTTGTGAAATTATAAAAAACTTTGGGAAATATTAAAGTTTTTGTGAAGTCTTTGAAATCTATCCGAAAACTTTGCTGAATATTTCAACTTTGTGAAATAATAAAAAGAATAACTTAAATCTTTCTGAAATATTTGAAATATTTCAGAAATATATTTGGTAATATTTATCAGATTATTGAGATATTTAGGAAATCATTTAAACCTTTCTGAAATTTATTAAATCTATCTGAAAGTTTTGAGAAATATTTCAAATCTTTGTGAAATCTTTGAAAAATCAGTGATATCTTTCTGAAATGTTTGAAATATTTTAAAAATATATTTGGTAATATTTTTGAAATTATTGGAATCTTCGTGAAACTTTTGGAAAATCATTGAAAATTTTCTTAAATATTTGGAAATATTTCAAAAATATAATTGGTAATATTTGTAAATTTATAAAAATCCTTGGGAAATCATTGAAATTTTGGTAAAGTCTTTGAAATCTATTCGAAAACTTTGCTGAATATTTCAACTCTGTAAAATCATTAAAAACATGATTTTAATCTTTCTGAAATCTCTGAAAATATTTAAAATATGTTTTCAAATATATTTGCTAATATTTGTGAAATTATTGAAATCTTTAGGTAATCATTTAAAGCTTCGTGAAATATTTTTAATTTATCCGAAATCTTTCTCAAGTATTTAAACTATTTAAAAAATATATTTTGTGATATTTGTAAAACTATTAAAATCTTTGGGAAATAATTGCAGTCTTTGTGAACTAAATCTAACAAAAATCAATAAAATAATTAGGGAATCATCAAAATCTTTGTGCAATCTTAGAAATCTACAGATCTTTTTGTGAAATTTTTGTGAAATCTTGGAGAACATGTGAAATATTCAAAAAATATTTAGTAATATTTTTGAAATTTTGGGATAATCATTGAAATCTTTTAAATCTATCCGAATTCTTTGAAAAATATTCAAAATCTTTGTAAAATTTCAAAAAAATCAATCGAATCTTCCTGAGATCTTTGGAAATATTTTTAAAATATATATTTAATAATATTTGTGAAATTCTAAAAATCTTTGGTAAAAATTGAGGTTTTTGTGAAGTCTTTGAAATCTATTGGAAAACTTTGCTGAATATTTCAACTCTGTGAAATAAATTCAAAAAATGAAATCTTTAAAATCTTTAAAGAATATATTTGTTATTATTTGGAAAATTATGGAAATATTTAAGAATTCAATTAAATACTTGTCAAACCTTTCAAGTCTGTCTGAAATCTTTGAGAAATACTTGAAATCTTTGTGAAATCTTTAAAAAATCATTGAAATCTCTCTGAAATCTTAACAAGTATTTTTAATATTTAAAAAAAATGTATTGAGTAATATTTGCGAAATTATTGAAGTCTTTAGAAAATCATTAACTCTTTTGTCAAATCTTTAAAATCTATCCGAAAATTTTACTAAATATTTTAAATCTTTGTGAAATAATTTTAAAAAAATTAAAATGTTTCTGAAATATTTTAAAAATATATTTGGTAATATTTGTGAAATTATCCAAATCTTTGGGCAAACATTGAACTTTTTGTGAAATCTTCGAAATCTATCCGAAATCTCTGCGAAATATTTTAAATCTTTGTGAAATCTTTAAAAAATCATTGAAATCTCTTTGAAATCTTTACAAATATCTGAAATTAAAAAAAAGATATATTTGGTAATATTCTAGGTCTATCCAAAATCTTCGCGAAATTTCTTCAATATTTGTAAAATCTTTTAAAAATCAATAAATTTATTGGAAATATTTATTAATCTTTTTTTTATTAATCTTTGTGAAGACTTTAAAATCTGTTTGAATTCTTTGAAATCTTTGTGAAATTATTGGGTAATCTTTGAAATCTATCTGAAATTTTGGAAAAATAGTTGAAAAAGTTCTAATAAATCGAAAATTATTTAATTTTTTGTGAAATCTTTGTAAGATCTTTGTTAAATCTCTGTGAAATCATTGTAAAGTCTTTGTGAATTCTTTAAAAATCTTGGCGAAATATTTGGAATATTAAGAAAATATATTTGGTAATATTTGTGAAATTATTGAAATCTTCAAGAAATTATTTAAATCTTTGTGAAATATTTTTAATCTATACGAAATTTTTGTGAATTATCTTTGAAGTCTTTGTGAAATCTTCATGGAATATTATGAAATATTTGCGAAATTATTGAAATATTTCGAAATCTATGCAAAATATTTCGAAATCTATGCAAAAGATTTGAAAATTTTGTGAAATCATCAGGAAATTATTGCAATCCTTATCAAATTTTTGGGAAATCTATTCAAACTATCCGTAATGTTTGTGAGTAGTGAGTAGCATTTGTAAAATTTTTCATGAGAAATTGTTGAATTTTTTGTGAAATGTTTGAAATCGATTCGGAATCTTTGCGAAATATTCCAAATTTTTAGGAAACTTTTCTGAAATCTTCGTAATTTTTTAGATATTCAAAAAACATATTTATTAATATTTGTGAAATTATTAAAATCTTTGTGAAATCTTTGGAAATATTTGTAAAATTATTTTCGTGAAATTTTGAAAAAAAAAATTTTGATAAATCATTAAAATTTTTGTATAGTCTTTGAAATCTATCCAAAAACTTTGTTGGATATTTCAAATCTTTGTGCAATCATTAAAAAATAATTTTAATCTTTCTAAAAAATTTGGAAATACCTCAAATATTTTATAAATATATTTGATATTATTTGTGAAATTATTGAAATCTTTGGGAAATCATTTAACACTTTATGAAATCTTTAAAAAACCATTGCAATCTTTCTAAAATCTTTCGAAATTTTGAAAATATTTTCAAAATGCATTTGGTAATATTTGTAAAATTTTTTTAATCTTTAGCAAATCAATGAAGTCAAATCAATTAACTATATCGATCCGAAATCCTTGTGAACCATTGTGAAATGTTTACAAACATTTCACATATTTTTTAAATATTTGGTAATATTTGTGAAATTTTTGAAATCTTTAGGAAATGATTGAAGTCTTTGTCAACTAAATCCATCCGGAATCTTCAAAACAATTGGGAAATCATTGAAATCTGTTTAAAGTTTTTAAAATCAATATGAAATCTTTGTAAAATAATTGAAATCTATTAAAAAAAATTGCAGCCTTTTTCAAATCTTTTAGGCCAATCCAAAATCTTCGCGAAGTATTTTCAGTCATTGTGAAATAAAAAAATTAATAAAAAAAAATAATAATAATAATAAAGGAAATAATTTAATTCTTATGGAATATTTTGAAATATTTTTAAAGTATTTGAATAATCACTAAAGTTTTTGCGAAGACTTTCAAATCTATCAGAAATCTTTGCCCAACCTTTAAAATCTATCTTAAATCTTTATGAAACAATAGAAGTTTTTGTCTAATATTTGAAATCTATCAAAAATTTTTGCGAAATATTCAAAATTGTTTAAATTTTTAGAAAATGATTGAAAGTTTTCTGAAATCTGCGTCAGATCTTTGTCAAATCTTTGTGACAACATTGTGAACACTTTGACAAGTTTTTAAAAACCTTTGCAAAAATTTTGAAATATTTTCGAAATATATGGTAATTTTTGAGAAATTATTAAAATCATTGAGAAATGATTTAAATCTTTTTGCAATATTCGTGATCTAAAAATAAAAAATCATAAAAAAAGTAACAAAATTTTTTTAATATAGGATATTTAAATAGGAAAAAATTATACATTACTTAAAATATTACTTACAAAAAAAAGCGTAGTTATGGTTTTAATCGTAAGAAATAAACTTAAAAATTAAAAAAATTAAAATTTTGTACAAACGACACAAGCTATGAAAAAAATAGAAAAATTCGCTTATCCCAAAAGAGATACAAATTTGTGATTAATAAGTTTTTGATAGGACGCGCAATTTTTTTATCGTTAAAAATAACAATAAATATAAAAGAATACTTTTTTTTAATGACACAAAGTACGAAAAAAATAGACGGCAGACGAAAAAAATGGGACGGCAAATCTTTTTCCACAATAAAAGAGCAACAAATTAGTTATAAGCTATTTTCATCTATATATATATAAAAGTCCTGTGTTACGATGTTTGTCACCACTAAACTCCGAAACTACTTTATCGATCTTGATGAAATTTTGTATACTGTGTGTAATTTGGTCCAACTTAAAGGATAGGATACTGCTTATCTCATTTAATTATCTCAATATTTTTTTATTGCAAATTAAATGTTTTTATCTGTACATATATCTACAATTACAAATTTGAGTAGAACCACTTTACGCTAGGATACGTATTTTTAGTTTAAATCCTAAAAAATAACATTGAAAATAAGCAAATTAAATTTATGAAAAAGCGACATAAGTTGCAATAAAATGTTCAGTAAACAATGCATGTCATAAATTGTAATACTATAAACGAATTAAAATGATTCGTTTTTCAGGGTAGCTGAGAGTAAAATGCAATGCAATATTAGAAACAAATATTAAAGAAATCATGATAAAAAAAATTTGTACATGTTTGCAATATTTGAATAGGCCATCCCAGATTGATTTATATAAATAAATATAATATAAATTTGATATAAAAGTATTAAACGTAATGTAGAAAAGTATATATTTTGGACAAAATCGAGTGCGGAGCACGAGATATGGGATGAGAATGTGTTGGTTAAAGCCTAAAGAGCTTTAACAAAAGAGAATTCATAACCACAAAATTACAGTTGTCCATCCTTTTTTTGTTGTTTTAAGAAGAATGTTTTCAATTCAATTGACTTAAATTTAAAAACCAGACTGTTTTACAAAAGGGCCCGATAGATTCTTTTAATTTTCGTCCTCAAATTTTTGCAGGATGCTAGAGAACCGCAATCAATAAAAACAAATTACTTTATACAAATGCTGCAGAATATTTACTGTATCTTCTTAGGGACACTTTTGCATTTAAATTGTTTAAAATTCAACAATAAAGTTTTTAAAAAAAGAACCGGATCGATTATTTTTATTCTTGTCCAAGAATATTTGTATGACAAGGAACCAAATACAATCATAAAAATTTTCCCACAAGGACTAGATCAAATGTTTTGATTTTTCCCAGTGGGAACAAAATTTGGCGACGTATTTACGACATTGTTACGACAACTTTACGACAACTTTACGACATCCTATGTCCATGTTGTTAAGTCTTCTTTATGATATCGTAAATATGTCGTATGATCTGACGATGTCTTTACGATATCGTAAAAACACTGTAACGTCATGGACATAGGATGTCGTAAAGTTGCCGTGAATGTGTCGTAACGATGTCGCAAAGGTGTCGTAACGATGTTGTAAAGACGTCGCCAAATTTTGTGCCCACTGGGAATTGTCTTTAAATACTTTTACTATATTAAAAAAACATAATAAATAGAAAAATCTAGTCAAGAAAAAACTTAGTCAGCATTTGGGGTAAATATTTATACAAAAGAAAAATTTTTTTCCTCATAAACTCCTATCCAACAGCACATCATTATAGTCAAGATCGGACAATTAAATTTTGTAAGTTTGTACTCTTGAGAAATAGTGTCTCATTTACTACACATTTTTGCGCAAAGTTTAGGATTTAATAAAAATTAAATACAAAAAAGAAATTTTTAAAAGTGCCGATTGAAACATTTTTTAATTTTTATCTCGAAATCTTTATTGGGATATACAGACAACCATAATCCGTGAAAAAATCGCTTGAGCATTGTTCGTTTAGACTTGGTTTAGCCGCACTGAAGTTGAGTATTTACAACTTGATTACTATTTTTATTTTTAAATCTAAAACTGCCAGTTTCATATTTTCTGCATCTGAAGCGAATAAGAAATAGAAATTTCAATTTGCCCAGCTGAGAAGTTGAATAAGTGGTCCAGATTTTTCAAGGCGACTTAAATGCGTTGGTATTTATTCGGTGGGTGCTATGGTAACTTCTGTCAATACCACATGTAATATTTGCTTGAAGGATCGTCCAATACGCAAAGCAAATTCGGTAATGCAGCGATTAAAAGCGAACAGAGAGATGTAGCTTGTTCACCTCGGAAACTTTTCTCATTGCAAATTTACTTGTTCTAATAGGTTTATAATTGTTTTTTGAACTCTGTTTAACAATTTGAATTTTCAACCTCGAATTTCCGGAAAGAGCTAACAAATTGAGAACTAATAGAAAACATTTGCATCCAAAATATTCTATTTTTCATTAAATTAATTCAACGTTCATACAGTTGAATTTTTAACAAAAAAATTTTATCTGTAACAAAAAGATTGCCTTTTAAACAAACAAAAAAATTGTTAACAAAATACACAAATTTTCAACCAAATATTTTAGTTTGCGTTTATATACTTAAATTTTTAACTAATAAAGATAAATTTTGAACCGTAAATGGAATAGAGTTAAAAAATTTATTTTCATCTGAATAATGCGAATTTTCAACAAAATAGTTTAATTTTTAACAAAAATGATGAATCTTAAAAAGTTCTTTTTCAATAAAGTAGTTTGACTCTCATTCAAATAGTTGAAACTTAACGACAAATATAAATTCTTGAAAAAATGCAATAGTTGATATTTAAATTTTTAAATAAATGAAATTTTGACCAATTAGTTTAACTCTTATCTAAGTAGTTTCATTTTAAACAAAAAGTTGAATCTACTGCAAAAAATGTCATAGTTCAATATTTCAAGCAACATGTTTAACATTTTAAAATAAAAAACAGTTCAATTTGAGAAAAATTAAAAAAAAGGAATAGATCAATATTCAGTTTACAAAATTAAGTTACAACCAACATTAATCAAATTTCGTAAGATTTTTACCAAAGAGATAAATTTTTAATTTCAATATAGAATGGTTAAATTTTAAGTTAAAAAATTTAAGAAACAAGAAAAAATTATTTTTTATCGAAGTATAACCTTCAAACAAGTTAAACAATTTTCAATAAAAAAAGATGAAAGTTTTTGAGGAAGAATGCCATACTGCATATTTATGAAATAATAGATTGTTATAAAAAAATTTATAAACAATTGAATATAAACAAAAAAGACGAATTTTCAATAATATAGTTTAATCTTGAAATAAAATAGATTATTTTTCAACTAAGCAGTTGCACTTTTTACGAAAAAGATAAGTCTTCAACCTAGAAGAATAATTTTCTAAAAATTGTCGTCTAAAAAATAGAATTCTTATACTCAAAAAGATCAATTTTTAACGAAAAATGGAATAGTTCAATGTAGCTCCAAGAAAATTTATTTTTGATAATAAAAAGAATTTTTTACAAACCAGTTTAATTTTGCTTTAAATAGTTTCATTTCCTAACAAATTGATTAATTTTCAACAATATTTTTAATTTTTAGTTTAAATTAAGGAAATTTTTAATTTTTAATTTTTAATTAAGGAATCGAATTTTCCACCTCAGAAGAAAAATTTTGAACGAAAGATGTATTAATTGATATTTTAACCACAAAAATACTATAATTTAAAATAAAAAACTTTCGGATTTCATTAAAAGAAAGCGAATTTCAAACAAAATACTTAAATCTTTAATCAAAACAGATCAATTTTCAACCAGTTACATTTTTAGAAAAAATGTATACCATACAAATTTTTGAAAAAATTTTTATTATCAAAATCTTCTACAAAATGCACACATTTTCCAACAAATTTTCCACAAAATAGTTGAATTTAAAACAAAAAAAATTAATTTTTAACCGAAATATACACAACTTTTACCAGATAGTTGCATTTGTAATTAAAAAGGTAAATATCTACGGAAAAGTATAAATTTTCAAATAGAAAAAGATGAATTTTAAACAAAATAATTGAATTTTCATCTAAAAAAAAAACTTGTTAGACGAGACAAAAAAAAATTCAATAAGGTTCTTGAATTTTCAATCCAAAAGGCAAATTTTTAACAAAATAATTCAATTTTGCACCAAACTTTGGAAAACGCAGTGGATTTTTACAATAAAGTAAAAAAAATCAATAAATAGTTACACAAATTTTTGAATTGAAGAAAATTATACTTTATTGTTTTTTTTTCTTTTTCCAGAAGAAAAAATAAGAAAGAAATAGCTATTTGTTTTTATTTGCATTGTTTGTTTAAAATATTGGAAATCTGTATCATCATTGGGGTGGTAAATTTCTGGTCAGATGAGGTATTTATAAATTACGTGAAAATAGATCGATCTAGGATACCCCTCAACTTAAGAATTTTTCGTTTTTCTAACAATGTTTAATTTTATCTGTAAAAAAGATCCCTTTCCCTCGTTCTCCTGGGAATCGAACCCAGATCTTACGATTGCGGCTCGGGTTCCCATTAAGCTATAGGAGGATTCAAAAGAAGAATCTTTTTTCAAAGACATGTCAAATGGCAAGATTTTCCTATATCTTATATCTATATCTATTAAAAAAAACTTTCCATTTGGCATGTCTCTGAAAAAAAGATTTTTCTCCCGATATCTTTAGTAGCTTAGTGGGTAGAGCACCCGACGGGTAAGCGGAAGACCTGGGTTCGAATACAAGAAGAGCAGTTATAAATTATTCGTGAAAAAGCCAGCTTACACCTACGTGAAAAACTGAAGTTGTTTGTATTGTATATTTTGGTTAAAATATACAAGGTCTGTATTATCATCGGGGTAGTAAAAGAAGGGTTAGATGAGATAATTATTGTTTTTCTAAATATTTTTGAAATGAAATTTTATTTGTGAAAAATATCCCTTATCTTTGCTCCGTTGGGAATCGAACACAGGTCTTCCGACTTTCGCTCGTGTGCTCTACCCACTAAGCTACTGGAGAGATCAAAAGAAAAATATTTTTTTACAGACATGCCAAATGGCAAGGTTTTCTCTGAAGAGTTCTAGATTTAAGATGTAGGAAATCTGCATTATCATCGGGGTGGTAAATGACTGATCAGATGAGAAACTTATTGCATGACATCAAAATAGATATCTACAATATCGATTTAAAATACCCCTCAAATACAGAATTATTCATTTTTCTAAACATTTTTTAAATTAAAGTTTATCTTTAAAAGAGGTCTCTCCCCTGCGCACCGATGGGAATCGGACACAGAACTTCCGATTTCCCTTTATGTGGTTTGCCCACTAAGCTATTAGAGAGATTGGAAAGAAGAATCTTTTTTCATACACATACAAAGTCGCAAGGTTTTCCTAAATTTTATATCTATGCCTCTTCAGAGAAAACCTTGCGATTTGACCTGTCTTTGAAAAAGATTCTTCTTTCCCTTCCTCCAGTAGCTTAGTGGGTAAAGCACCTAACCGGTAATAGAAAGACCTGCGTTTGATTCCCAGCGGAGAAGTTATATATTTTTTCGTAAAAAATCCAAATTACACATACGTGAAAAATATAAGTTATTTCTAAATCACCCTATCTGAGTTTCGTCAACATCGACGCAAAAAGGAAATTTAAAATAAGTTGGTTCCTATCTATAGTCTCTCGTCTTGGTCTTGAACTTCTTTGAGAAAATACCTGTAATCAGGGACTAGCTGGGATTGCAATTTAAAATGTAAATGTGACTTGGGGGACTAGGAGTATGCGATGGGGTAGGTAAAAGGGGAAAGGAAGTGGATTACTGCAGGTGGCCCTTGGGACGAGTCGTTCCAGTAGTTCTCCAGAACCTACACGCATTTACGTGTGTAAATTGTGCGAGGGCGCTTGAACAGGAGACACGACTGGAATAATTTTAGTTTCAGGATTCGGATTGTGGACTGTCCACCAAGTGATTACGAGGCGAAACGCCCTTCGATTAACTAAAGCTTCGACTTTTCAAATCCTGACTCAAGCGTGACACTCCACCAATATTTAATCCAAATTCTTCTCTTTTCGAGATAAATAATAATCAGGACAAAAAGCACATTTAGTGTAGTCCGGATTTAAAATTGATTTTTTTAAAAATTTCTTTACTTTTTTTCTCTTTATTTTCTTATATATTTCTTTAAAGATTTCCAGTTTTCTAATCGAAAATTTTGAATCTATTAAAAATAAACTTCAATGCTTATTTAAACTTCTATTTCTTAATGTATTCATTATCAAGATTTCTATTTATTTATCCCAGCCTCCAGTCTTTCCTTTATTCTCATATTTTTCTGGGAAAAGGACAAATTTTGGAATTGAAGCTTTCACCGTTTTGTAGAAAAAAATTTTTTTGATTAAAAATTTGGTTGAAATTTGTTTCGTTTTTAATTCAATAATGTTTCTTTGTTGATAATTTAACTCTTTTATTAAAAAGTCTGCTATCATTATTTATTGTTAATTTGATTAATTCAAATATTGTTTTTCTACTTCAATTCACTGAACAATATCTAAATTATAAATGAAACGAGGCTAGGATGAAGTAAGTTTGTCAACTTTTTAAGAACTTATTGCAAAAATATATTTATGAAAAAAGTTTTTTTGCAATCAAATTTTTTTGCTTTTTTTATAATTATAAAAATTTATGACCAGACACATGTTTATTAGTGCTTCTTATTTAGTTTCTCAAATTTTCAACTCGATGTGGCGTTTAGTTTGAAAATAAGTTGGGAAACAAAAAAGGTGTCGGTAAGGTAGGAATCTGGTCACGTGACCCACTTGTCAATTGACCTTAAAATTGAACTTTTTTCAAGTTGAGATATGTACTATGAAATTTTTTGTTACAAATTCACTTTTTTTTGTATGAAGATCCCACTACTTTGTGGAAACCTTAATTACTTTTTTTAAAATGAATCTTTTTC
Organism: Belonocnema kinseyi; assembly: GCF_010883055.1. Classification (NCBI taxonomy): domain Eukaryota; kingdom Metazoa; phylum Arthropoda; class Insecta; order Hymenoptera; family Cynipidae; genus Belonocnema; species Belonocnema kinseyi. Next base: position 77,475,522 of record NC_046664.1, on the reverse strand, counting down.
ATAAAATATTCATGTCGTGGGTCGAAAATTTAACTATTTTGCCGAAATTTATTTTAAATTGATTTTTCAAATTAAGGATTCTTCTATTTAATTTTAGGTGAAAAACTGATATTTTTAATTGAAAATTAACAAATTTGGTTGAAAATTCATGTATTTAGTTTAAAAATTCCTCTTTTTTGGTAGAAAATTAAACTTAAGGCTGAAAATTAATATTTTCGGACTGGAATTCAAAATTTTTGTATAAAATTTGTTTTCAATTAAAACGGTTTAAATTAATTTTTTACTTAATTGACTGAAAAATGGTGCTTGGTGTATAAATCAATACTTCTGTTAAATATTCGTCTTTTTAGTTAAAGATTCACCTCTTTGGTTGGAAATTTAACCACATTGTAGAAAATTCGTATTTTTTGTTGTTGAAAATTGAATTTTTTGATTGAAAATTATATTTTCGGTTGCAAATTCGACTATTCGATAAAAAATTTATCGGTTTTGTTTGAAAATTAAACTTATAAAAATATGTTTAACTATTTTTTATTCAAGTTTAACTCTTTAAATTTTCTCTAAACTGATTAATTTTCAACTAAAAATATGAATTTTTTACAAAGAGATGATTTTTTATCAAATTGTGGTAAATAAGATTATCAAAGAAAATAGTTTATTCCTCAAGCAAAGAAGATTAAGTGTCAACCGAACAGCCGTATTTTTATCCAAGAAAGATGAGATTTCAACTTAGAAAGATGGATTTTTAAATCAAAAAGGCAAATTTGAAAAAAATGGATTTTTCTTCTGAAGAAGATTTTAGTTTGACTTTTTAACATAAAAATATGTTTTTTAAACAGGTTGTAAATTTTCTACGAATATACTTGATCATCAAGGTTCAATTTTCAACTGAAAAGTTGTATCGTTATCTAAAAATGATGTAATTCCTAATAAAAGAGATGCATTTGTAAATTAAGAAAATAAGTTTGCAAAAATTACCTTAATTTTCATCCAAAAAAGATTTTAGTTGACTTTTCAACATAATATAAATTTTAAACAAGTGAATTTTCTACGAAATATTTAAATTTTAGACAAAAAAAAACTTTTCCGCAAAATTGTTTAATTTACAAACAATTGTTTAAATTTTTAACTGAAAAGATAATATACAGGAGAAAGAAATGTGAATACAAAGAAATAAACTATTAATAATTAAATATCAGAATCTTAAACTTGTAATATTTTTAGTCTAGAATCTTTTATAAACGGAATAAAACAATTTTAAAATACTTCTTCTTGACCGTTATTTAAAGTGATAGAAATTTCCTGACTTTTGCAAGATTTTTTTTCTGCATCCCTGAACAATAAAATTCATTAACATTTTTTTAATTGTTCTTGGCTATTTTCTTGGTTCAATTACTGTTTTCAAGAAAATTCTTTTGTTTATTTTGGAAAATTATTTCTTTTGGTAGAAGTGTCATTATTTTTCGGTTAAAAATACAATTTCTTGGTTAAAAATGTGTTCTAGTTAAAATTTAACCTTTTATGGTTAAAATGCAACTGTTTGGTTAAATGTTTTTCTCTCTTGGTTACAATTTTATTATTTAGTTGAAAACTATTCATTATGTCGAAAATTCCACAATTCCGTTGAAAAGTAACTCTTTTTGTTGAAAATACCACTGTTTTTATATAAATTCTTCTTTTTGCTAGAAAATTAATCTTTGAACTTGAAAATTCAACGATTTGGTTAAAAAATGTATATTTTTTGGTTTTGAGGATTCAACCATTTTGCTGAAAATTTCTCATTTTTTCTTGAATTCAACCGTTTTTGATTTAAAAGTAAAATCTTTTCGGGTGAAAATGTGAACTATTAAACATTCTGATGATAATTCGAAATATAAGTTGAAAATTTCTTCCTTTAGGTTGCAACATCATTGTTTTTGTTTAAAATTATTTTTTTTCTTCTGAAAATTCAATAACGTCTTTTTTGTGAGTTTTTATGTCGGGCAAAGGTTGAGAAAAAGAAAAGAAAGAAAAAACAGAAAAATGGGATTTAGGTCGGAGCTACAGGAGATCTAATTGTTCGATCTCGCGGATCGTACTTTTATCTACCGAGCTTCAGCGGCGACGCAGAAGAGTGGGGGCTTACTAGCGAGGATCGTATTCGTGAAGTCGCTGGGAGGAGCCTTCGTGCGATTGGTTCGCTCTCGCTGTGCTGTGATTTTCTAAGAAAGAAAGAATCTTCTATATTGTAAGAGTACAATTCACAATTATAAGTATAATTTACAATTATAAATAATCTTATCGGATATCCTGAAATCTTTTTTATTGAGAAAAAAAAAACATTAAATATATTCGTTCTAGAATGGGAGTTTCAGTATAGGTAGAAAGTAGTAAAAATCACCATACCCTAAATCCCTTGATAGAATTTTCTCGCGCGTAGTGGAAACGAAGTGGAATGTTGGAGGAAAGTAGAAAGTGAAATTACGTTAAAACTCGCCACAGAAAACTTCCTGCGAGAGACAGTTCCGCCTCAAGGACCAATTACGGATAATCGGTTACGACACTCGCCACTTCGACCTTCTACCATTACCAACCGCGAAACTACCTTCCTTTCCTCTCGAAGGCTAGAATTGTTCGATATTGCTTGAGAAAACCCCAAACGAAAAAAAACATTCAGACTCGCATGTTTCATTACCTCGCACTGAATAAAAATCCATCAATAATCGGAGCGTCCACATATTTATTTTTATATATTTAAGAAGACCAGTATTATTGGCAGAAAAAAATTAGTAGTTAATTTTTCAAACAAACAGTTGAATTTTTCAACAAAAATTTTCATTTTCAGCTAACAAAGATAAATTTTGAACCTATAATAATTACTTTTCCACCATAAAGGAAGAACTTTTAATTTAAAACTGAGAATTTTCAAGAAAACACTTGAATTTTTGACCGAACAAGATTACTTTAATAAAATACAGCCAAATTTAGATTTAGTGTTGATTTTGGGGCTGAAGGTGACCATAAATCCAGAGTCTCGGAACTGTCTTGTCTCTTTCCTGTTTCTCTATCAGTTTTGCCACGCTTGAGTGAACACTGAACATCTTCCTGCTGCTCCTCTCACCCATCCGCGCGGCGTCAATTCTCGGAAACATTGAACCCAGAACCAATAAATCCAGATTCGACTGTAGTTAAATTTTCAGCTCAATGAACAAAGTTTCAAAAAAGAATTTGAAAATTTCACTAAATAGCTGAATTTTTAACCTTCAGACATGTTCTTTCAACGAAAAAGATTAACTTTCTATCAAAAAAATAATTTTAACCAAATAATTAAATTTTTAACTAAAAAGATACGTTTTTAACCTCAAACTAAAAATGATGAATTTTCAGCAAATAAGGGAAAACATGATTTTCTCAGGAAGAAATTCAAATTTAAACAAAGTACTTGATTTATGAAAGTCAATTTTTATGAAAACATGTAACAGCTTATATTTTAACAACAAATATAGTAATTATAAACTAAAAACCTTTTAATTGATTAAAAAATACTGATTTAAGCAAAATAACTGTTAAATACTCCACCAAAACAGGTTAATTTGCAAGCTACGAGTAGAGTTTCAAACTAAAAAAGATCAGTTTTTAATCGGCAATAGAAGATTTAAATTTCGAGTTAAAAACCTAATTAAAAAAAATACGAATTATTAACCAATTAAATTTAAAGAAAAACGTAGTTTCCAACAAAATATTTGAATCCAGAACCAAATAGAAGAATTTTCCACAAAAAAGATTAAACTAAAAATAATTAATTTTTAACATCAACATAATTTTTTACAAAGTGGTTAAATTTTAAACCAAGTAGGTGATTAAAAAAATTGAATTCTTAATAAAACGTGAGAGTTAAATTGCATTGCCAAAAGTTCAATTGATTGGTTGAAAATTGAGCAATTTGGGTAAAAAAAACTCATCCCTTTCAGTTGAAAATGTAACGATAAGAAAACACGCTTTTCTAAGAGAAAATTAATTTTCTCAGTTGAAAATTTATATTTTTGGGTAAAAAATAGTAATTCGTTCAAAATTTATATTTTTCATATAAAATTAAGTTTCTCGTTAAAAAATTTATATTGCTGATGAAACATTTGTTTTATTGGTTGAAAATTTATATTTTTCTGTTTAAAATTAAGGTACTAACAAGTTTCATAAAAAATTCAAATGTTTGGCTAAAAGTTCGTCCTTTATAGTGGAAAATTTCACTAATTGATTGTAAATTCGTATTTTCGACAGAAAATTAAGTTTTCTGTTTAATTTCCTAAAAATCAATTTTTTGTTTGCAGATGCATCAGTTTAGACGAAAATTGATCTCGTTGGATAAAAATGTAAACATTCTATTTAAAATTATTTTACTCAAGCTGAAAATGTAACTGTTTCCTTTTGAGTGAAAAATTGATATTTTTTAGATGAAAATTCTAATACTTCGTTTAAAATTCACGTTTTTTTGTTCAAAATTGATTAATTTTGGTAGAAAATTAATTTTGTTTTGGTTGACAATTAAACTATTTTGTAATAAATAAAAAACTTTATTATTATTTTTTTAAATAGCTCCCATGAAAATGTTTTCTTTTGATCTCAAAATGTCCCTTTATTTTGGTAAAATTAAAAGAAATATTATTTTTAATTTATTTTTGAATAAAATAAGCATTTTATCCGCGAAAATGGATTGGCGAGATCCCTAAACAGTTTTTTTTTATTCTGCCAAAAATCTCGGTCATGGATTTCAAAAAACTGAGTTATGTATTTCGCGAAAAATATAAAAATGGATGTATTTCAAAGTAAAATAATCGAATCAGCAATAACATTCAATATAAGAACATTAAGATTTTCAAAAAATGGTATTGAACAATCCTATACAACTTTTGTATCCTGCAAAGTTCATGAGACGTTTTGGCGCAACAAATTTTAATATGTAAAAGGATTTTAAATGTTTTACATGGATTTCCCGGATTTCAAGGGTTTTACAAAATCTCGAAAGTTTCCGAGCATTTTAAAAGTTTCAAAAAATGTGGATGATTTTAAAAAGGGTGCATTAAACCAAATTTCTAAACTTACTACAGATTTTACACAGATTAAAAATATGTTAATTATTTCAAAATAAACAGAGAGGATTTCATAAAGATTTCAAATATCTTAAACTATTTTAGAAATGTTAAAAAAAAGAAGATTTAAAACGAACACAAAAGGTTTTACAGAGAAAGATAAAAGAAGGCTTTTAAAAATATTTTCATAATTTTTGTTTAAATTTCACAACGATTTTAGATTTCCAGAATTTTAAAGATTATAAACGAGTACAAAATATTTCATAACCAAAGAGAAAAGAAAGTTCTTACAAATATTTTAAAGATTTTAATAAAACTTTAGAAAATGTCACAAAGATTTAAGATTTTAAAGATTTTCAAGACTTTAAACGAACATAAGATTACATACAAAAGATTAAAGAAATCTTTCACAAATATTTCACAAAGATTTAAGATTTCAAGGATTTTTAAGATTTCAAAAGAAGCACAAAAGATTTCATATACAAATATTAGAGAAAGCTTTCACAAATATTTTAAAGATTTGATAAAGATTTGAAAAAGATTTTAGGTTTCAAGGATTTTAAAGATTTTAAACGAACGCAAAAAGTAACATAAAAAATTAAAGATTTTACATATATTTGATAAATTTCATACAAATTTAAACGAAAAATCACAAAGTTTTCAAATTTCAAGGATTTTAAAGATCTCAAAGATTTTAAATGAACACAAAAGATTTCATAAACAAAGATTAAAGAAAGCTTCACAATTATTTTTAAGATTTCGTAAAAATTTTGAAAAATTCCACAAAGATTTAAGATTTTGAGGGATTTAAAGACTTCAAGCGAATACAAGAGATCTCATAAACAAATAGTGAAGAAGGCTTTCACAAATATTTAAAAGATTTAAATACAATTTTAAAATTATTTAAAAAGATTAAAAAGTTTCAGGATTATAAAGATTTTATACGAACAAAAAAGACTTCATAAAAAAAAAGATTAAAGAAAGCTTTCACAAATATTTTCGAAATTTCCTAACAACTTAAAAGAAAAATCCCAAATATTTCAAGGATTTTGTAGATCTCGAATTATCTCGAAATCAATCGAAACACCCCGAATTCTATCGAAAGGTATCAAAATCTATCGAGTTACTGGTCGCCAGAAAGCGGTGAATACAACTTTAGCATGTTAAGCTATTGCGCTTGCCCGGCGCAGCTAACCTCATTGACCGCTGTTGGCGCGTGATTTAAACCGGATGTAATTAACAGTTACTATAATGAAAATACATACTTATACTAACTTACATTTCACAAACTAATCTTTCAATAAATATATTTCTAACATTTAATATAATATGTATGAATATGGACGTAATTTCATGTAAAAATTTCTATTGAAAAAAAAAAACGAATAATATTAGATTAATACCTGAAAATAAAGTTTTCAGCTCAGAAAAGCTCTTTTTAATTTAGAGACGTCACATAATGACGCCCATAATGAGAAAAAAGGAACAAAAATCATCATTGCTTATAATTAAAATCGAGCCAGTGTCTACTAGTACCAAAAAAAATCGGCTATTCTCACCAAAATTTCATTTTAGACTCGACTCGTTAAATAAACATTTTTTTTTCTTCAGAAACCTTTCTTAATGAAATATAAATTCGTCTTCTGAGTTGAAAGAGAATATGCTATTATTTGCAAACTATGCGAATTTGTATTTTTTCCTAACTTTATATCACAAATTGCGTAATTTATTATATTAATCTAAAATTTATAATAATGATCTATTTTAATTTCAATTACTGTAATTATACCTGGTTTGAATCGCGCGCCAACAGCGACTAATGAAAGTCGCTGCGCCGGGCAATCGTAGTAGCTCAATATGCCAAAGTTGGGATAGAGCATTCTCATTAAGCCATATAAATTTAAAGGGCCGACCCCCCGGGGGTTTAACAGTAATGGAAAATACATTTGCGGTATAGGGATCACATATTTCGGAGACGTTTTCAAATTAAAGGAAGTAAAATGGTGAAACATTGTTTCGTAGTAGCTTGTAATAAATACAGTGTTGTGCACCCAGGCACAAGATTTTTTTTGGATTCCAAGATGCGAACTAATTATATTGTCAAAGAGAAGAAGGCACATGTGGATGATTGTTTTGCGTTGTGGGCAGCGCCGGATTAACCTTTTTCGGGGCCTGGGGCTAAATCTTGAAGGGGCCCCCTTAAGGGCAGAGAAAATCCAAATGTTTGACGGTGTAGAAAAATAACTCAAAACTATTTTTATCATAATTTATTTATTATCTTTAGAACAATTTGTAACTACAAAAATAACAGATACTTATTTCAATTAGTCTTTGAT
>NC_046664.1:77434013-77468020 GCF_010883055.1 Belonocnema kinseyi | reverse complement strand
CTCAGAATTTATATATTTTTTCTGGAGTAAAGGGGCCCCTGACTGCCCAGGGGCCTGGGGCTATAGCCCCACCTAGCCCTATGGTTAATCCGGCGCTGGTTGTGGGTTTTTAAGTGCAAATATGTTAGAACATGCCCCGATTTGCGAGGAACATTATGTGAGTGTTACGTAAAAAATGTATGCGTGTAGAGTGCGAGGTTATGTCTGCGTGGTTATCTTTACGACAACCGTAGCGGAAGAATTATTTGTGATTTATATTTATTACAAACGTTCGTAATTTGTATCATACAAGGTCTCCAGCTTCAAATCTTTTCAATGAGATTCATAATTTATTTAAACATCTATTTTCTTGTTCAAAAATACAAGTATTTTATTTGAAAATTCTTTTCTTTTGTGAAAATATAATCTAATTGTACATATAACTTTTTCACTTTGGGTTCAAAGTGTATCTTTTGTTGGTTAAAAATTATTGTATTTTGTTGAGAAAGTCGTCTTTTTTTATAGAATATTAATCTTCTTGGTCAGGAAAAATGAAAAATTGGTTAGCATAAGGTAGATATTTTTTAAACTGGTATTTTTCGCTTTTTTGCATCAAGAAAAATTTTGAATTTTCGTACAGTTTTTTGAGACGTGAATTTTCGTTATTTGTCATAGGAGAATATAAATTTTGATTAAAAATCCTATTACTTAAATCAGGATTCATAATTGTATTAAAAAATTCATTTCCTTGTTCAAAAATACAAGTATTTCATTTGAAACCTCTTTTTTTGTGTAAAAATTGAATGTCTAACTGTACACATAACTTTTTCATTGTAGTTTCAAAGTACACTATCTCTTTTTGGTTAAAAAATCGTGTATTTCGTTGAAAAAGTTTTCTTTTTTGGTAAAAAAATCATTTTCTTGGCCAGATAAAATGAAAAATTTGTTAGGATGAGGTAGAGATTTTTTAAATTGGTATTTTTTGCTTTTTTGTATCAAGAAAAATCTTGAACCCAACCGAAAAGAATTTTTTTCCAGTGAATTTTCATAAAAATACCACTTATTAACATTAAACTGGGAAAGAGGAATGCAATGTTAAAACTTTTTAATAATATCACTTGAGCTTTTTCATCCTGCGTGCAGATCGCTTTTGGAATAGGCTACTCCTAACCTCAAAATCTCAATAAACTGACATCGCATTTTACTGCAGCAATGGAATTTGATAACTTAAATTGAAATGAATACAACACTTTATACGAATATTCCTTAATGGTAATGTTCATACTCATAGAAAATAATAATTTATATCTAAAAATATTAATCGAAACCTTAAAAAACAATATTGTAACACTATAGTCTTACTAAAGGAGCAGAATAGTATCATTGAACAGCTTGCACTTCACATTCACCACAAAACCAGCTTCACAAAACTTATGAGCTTCCAAACTTTTATAAGCTTTCACTTCTTTTGCAGTGTAATAACTGTGAGATTAAATAAAATATTACACTATATCCACTATTGTCACCGAGGACACAAAGCTTAAATTTTTAGTAAAATCTATATCTCTAAGAGCACCTGGTTCAAAGTCTCGATTTTTTTTCAATTTTTGAATATATCGGGTCTTGACATCTTCGGACAATTTTTCCAAATATTAACTCTGCATTTCGAAAAAAAAAAACAATTTTGAAAATCTACGGCAATGCATTCAAACTATAGGGGCTTTGGGAGGCTGTTATTCTCTCGAGGGTCGCTTGAAGCGTGTGACGTCACAAGTGAGGATGCTCTATCACTATCAGCAAACTGAAATCATAAGAGTGAAAAAGACAGCGAGCGAAAAAAAGAAAAGCACTCTCTATCTCTCTTACTCCTATGACTTTTCTCCTGGATGGGGACCACGACCAGTTGCTGTGTTTATCGGAGATGAGGTTGGAGCAGTGTTGCCAAGTGTTGAAGTTGAAGCTATTATCGTAGCTTAGTGGGAAGCTATTCCTATAAGGTCTATAATCTGAATGTTCCTGCGTATCGCCAAATCCACGAAATTTAATTTTACATCACAATTTTGGAGAATAATTGAAAGATTAAAAAGTGGATTTCTTTTAATTTAAATCCTAAAAAAATACATGAATTTATCATCAAAATAGTAAAATTTTTAAATAGAAAAGATCAATTTTCAATTGAAAATATAACTTTTTGACGAAATAGTTGCATTTTTAGCAAAAATGGATCAAACAAGAAGTTTTATTTTTCTGACAAAAAATACGAATTTTCAACAAATTACGTGAATTTTCAAACACATAGTTCTTTTTTTATTTACTAAATAAGATCAAGTATCAATACATTTTTAACCAAAAATAGAATAGTTCAGTTTTTAGTAAAAAAATTAATATTGAACCAAAAAACTTAAATTTTATACAAATTAGTTGACATTTTAACGAAAACAAATTGATTTGATACTTGACATTTTTTTGTACTTGATTTTTTTATTTGATTTTTAAAAATAGTTAAATTTCAACCAAACAGATGAATTTTTAACCAAGATGAATTTTTAACCAAGAAGAATAATTTTCTACCCAAAAAGACGATGTTTCAAACAAATAATTGAATTTTTAATTCAAAATGTCAATTTGAAACAAAAATGGGGTACTTAAATTTTAAGTTAAAAAATTTAATTTTTAACAAAAAAAAAGGAATTTTTAACGAAGAAGATTAATTTCCTACACGAAATAAATAATGTTGTGAGAAATTAAAAAGAAATTTCCAAACACTTAATTGCATTTTTAATGAAAAATATGAATTTTCGACCAAGAAAATTATTTTTGCTACTTCAAAAGTCGATTATTCAAACAACAAATGGAATTTTCAAACAAAAAAGATCAATTTTATTAAAAAATCAATTTTTTATCAAAAAAGGGATAATCGAATTTTCTTTTACAGAAATGATTTTTTGACCAACTAAAATTAATTTTTTAACGACATAATTGAATCATCAAATGAAAAGATGAATTTTCAAACAAGAATATCATTTTTTCTACCAAAAATGACGCATTTTCAACGAAATCTATAAAATTTCAAACACATAATTGATTTTGTAACTAAAAAATATGATTTGTCAACAAAAAATGATATAACTATATTTTGCTCTTAAAGAAGTTCGTTTGCAAAAAAATTAATTGAAAAAAGTTGAATTCTTATTTCAAAATATTAATTTAAAAAAAAAGTTTTAATTAAAAACCTAATTTTCAAAAAAAACTTGAATAGTTCAGTTTTTAATCCAAAAATTAATTTTCATAAAAAAAAGGCTGAATTCTCTACCAAACAGATGACCTTTTTACCGAATAGTTAAATCTTTAACGGGAAAATATCTATTTTCAACCAAGAGGATTAATTTTCTAACAAAAAAGAATTAAAAATATAAAATTTCGCAAAATTTCACAAGGATTTAAGATTTCAATGATTTTAAAGATTTCAAACGAACTCAAAAGATTTCATAAACAAAGATTAAAGAAATCTTTGACAAATATTTTATAGATTTCATAAATATTTAAACAAAGAAGAAAAAAATCACAAATATTTCAGATTTAAAGGATTCTAATTATCTGAAATGTTTTAAACGAACACAAAAGATTATATAAACAATAAGTAAAGGAAGCTTTTGAAAATAGTTTAAAGATTTCATAGGATTTCAAAAAAAAAAACTTCACAAGCATTTCAGATTTGAAGGATTTTAAATATTTCAGACGGATACAAAAGGTTTAATAAACATCAATTGAAGAAAGCTTTTCCAAATATTTAAAATATTTCATCAAATCTAAAGAAAATTTTACAGCGATTTTAGATTTCAAGGTTTTTGAAGATTTCTAGGATTTTAAGGATTTCAAACGAACAAAAAAGAATTAATGAAAAAGATTAAACAAGGCTTTCGTAAATATTCAAAAGATTTCATACAAATCTAAAAAATGTAAAATATTTCAAAAATTTTATAGAATTTAGAAAAAAAATTACAGGATTTCAGATTTCAAAGATTTCAAAGATTTCAAATATTTAAAAGATTTCCAACAAATACAAAAGATTTCACAAACAAATAGTGAAAAAAGCTTTCACAAATATTTTAAAGATTTCATCAAATTTAAAGAAAATGTCACAACGATTTCAGATTTCAGAATTAAAATTTTCAACTGAAAAAAGACAAATTTTGTACCATTCGGCTGAATTTTGAACTTAAAAAAATCAGTTTTCAATTAAAGAAGTAATATTTAAATTTTCAATAAAAAAAATCAATTTTCCTCCCAAAAATATAAAATTTTAAAGAAAGTGGTAAATTTAAAACTAAAATGATGAATTTTTCACTAAAATAATTTTATTTTAAACCAAGAAGATTAATTTTTACTGAACAATACTAATTTTCAACTGAAAAAGATCATTCTTCAATGAAAATTTGAATAAACAAATGTTTCGTTAAGAAAATTAATGTACAACTAAACAGATGAATTTTTAACTAAGATGATGGAATAATCAATCGAAACATATACACTTTCGCTTAAAAAAATTAATTTAAGAGAAAGGAAAAAAGTTTTCTACAAAATAGATAAAAACAGAAATATAAAGCTATTTTTATATATAAAGAATCATTTTTATTGAATTATATATTTTTATAGACAAAAATTGAGCACGCCATCAAAAAAATGTTCTGACTTTTAAAAAAATTGTCTGAAATTTCCAGCTTTTTCAGGCATTCAAAAATACCCTGATAATTATTTTACAAAAAAAAGGAGAAACATTTAAAATTCAATCAAATGATTACTGCCAATTAAGAATTTCTTCTATATAGCTGGATATAATTAGGTCGTCAGAAATCCATTCATGGTAATATAAAAAAGTTTAGCAAATTTATTTAATTAAGTAAACAATTTTTATATGTTTTAAATCATTCTCAGAATGAAGAATATATATATTTTTTAATCTCACTATTAATAATTAAATCGTGAGAGGTTCCCAGCCTGGATTATCAGAGTGTAAACAATTTTCTCGAAACTTGAGAAAATATTTCTTATAAACTCTTCTTGGAAATCCCTTTCATTTTTGGTGGAAAATTAATTTTTTACCTGAAAATAGGACTATTTTACTTTTTAGTAAAAAAGTATCTTTTTTTATTCAACTATTTGGTTCAAAATTATTTCGTGTTAACAGTATATTTAACTATTCTATTTTTGGATTACATTTTTCTTTACTTTAAAATGCAACAACTTGGTTCAAAATTGATATTTTTTCGTTTAAGTTTGAGCACTTGGTTAAATATGCATACATTTTCTTGATAATTGTTTTTTTGTAGAAAATTAATGTTCTCTGTTAAGTAACTTTTTGGTAAATTTTATCTCCTTGGTTGGGTGTTAAACTCTTTCCCTGGAAATTACTTTTGTTGTTGTAGATTTATTATTTTAGTAGAAAATTCATTAATTTGTTGAGAATTTAACTTTTTTGTTAAAAAGTTAGATTTTTCAGTTAAGGAATAATTTTTCATCGCAAAAAATGTACTTAATTATTCCATTTTTGGTTCAAAATTGAGATTTTCTAGTAGATAATTCGTCCTGTTTAGTATAAAATTAATCTTCTTGTTTGAAAATTTCTCTTGTTTTGTTAAAAATTCAAAGGCTTGGTTGAAAAATATTCTGTTTATTTTAAGGATTCAATACTTTTTGTTGAAAAATCAACTAATTGGTTTAAAGTTAAACTACTTTGTAAAACATGCATTTTTTATTACTTAAACTTAATCATTTTTAATTTAAAACTAAACTATTGGGTTGAATATTAAAATACCTTTCTTAAATTGATTCAATTAAATCTGTAGTTAGTCCATATTTGATAATTTTTCCTTTATTAGTTGAAAGTTCTACCATTTGGTAGAATAATTGAGGTATTTTCTCAAAAATTTATATATTTCGGTAGAAAATTAATCTTTTTTGTCGAAAATTCATAATTTTTATTTTGAAAATTGAATTACTTTGTTGAATATTCAAACATTTTGTCGATAATTCATATATTTCGTATGAAATTAATTATCTTGTTTGAAAAATAAGTTTTTGTGGATAATATTTCAACTTTAGTTGACTTTTGAACAATTTCCTTGAAAATTAATTTTTTTAAGATTCATAATTTTATTTTGACATTTAACTATATTGCTAAAAATTTGTCTTTCTTTGGTTAAGAAATAATTTTTATTTTCTCAAAACGTAAATATTCTATTTTTGTTTGAAAATTAAGATTTAAAATTGAAAATTTATCTTTATTGGTTGAAAATTTGTGATTCTTGCTAAACAAATTATCAAATAATCTTCTTGTATGAAAATTCATCCTTTTTTATGAAAAATTTAATTCTATGGTTAAAAATCAGTCTCTTTTGTCTGAGAATTCAACTGTTTTCTTTTTAGAGTTGAAAGATTAACTATTACGTGCTTCGCTAAGAATCCTTTTTTTAATTCAAAAAATAAAATACTCGATTTAAAGTTGAAATAGCTTGTAACAAATTAGTTTTTGTTCTTTGAATTTGGTTAAAAATTAAACCATTCATTTTGAAAACTAAATTATTCTCTTGGAAATTCGTTTTTTGTTAAAAATTCATTTACTGTATTGTTTGTTAAAAAATTATGTATTTTGGTTGAGAATTAATTATTTTGTTTAAGATTTGTCTTTTTAGTTGAATTCAACTTATTGAAAATTTGTTTTTGTTTGGTTAGAAATAATTTTTTTTTAATCCGAACATTTAATGATTTCAATTTTGTTTAATAATTTATTTTTCTCCCTTATAAATCAAATTTCTTGTTAAAAAGTGTCCTTTTCCCGTTTGAAAGTAAACTATTTATTAAATATTTGACTTTATATTAATAATTTAATTAATGACTATATATTAATAATTTGACTTTCCCGCTTAAAAACTTAACTGAGCTGTTACAAATTCCTCTATTTTGACATAAAAACTAATATTTTTGGTGAAAATTCATCTATTCGGTTAAGAATCCAAGTAAATAATTCTTTTCGGTTAAAAATTGATCTTTGTAGTCCATAAATTTACAATTAGGTAAAAAGTTTAAATATTTAGTTAGAAGCGTAATTATTAAAAAAATGCCACTCTCTTATAAAAAATTCGTCTTTTAAGTTTGCAAATTTAAGTATTTCATTGAAAATCCAATTCCTACATTTTCTGTATCAAAAATATTGGTCTCTAATGTCTTCACACTTTGTGACGATAGGACAGACCCCCCCCCCCCCCCCCCCCCCCCCCCCGCCTTTAGTGTCACATAATATGTCGACACTCCCTTTACTGAAATAATAAAAAAGAACCTTTTCCCTGATAAAAATTTAAAAAAAGGTTGCAAGGTTGCGAATGAAGAAGATTTTGATATAGAAGGTAGCCAAATAAGCAAGTGCGAGTCGGAGGACATTGGACAAGCAGGATTATATACCCTGAAAAGCCAGACAAGTCGGATTATGACTAGCCATGCGCTGCACGTGAAGATCAGAATCCGCAATTCTGCGTTGAAACCTGGCCCGGGTCTCGATGCAATGTTCTGTATACATTCTTCATACACAAATTTGCAGTTCGCACACATACACATGCAAAGTGAGTTATACAGATGTACGTCTCGAATACCTAATTCACATGCCATTCAAATTAAGCAACCTATCCATCTATAGCAAACTGTCTAATTAATCGGTTGCTAGATGTATGTTCGTTGCTAACTGACATCAACTGATCTCGTCACTATACATATTTGAAAGTCGAATTTCAATTTCGGAGAGCTCTAGGTTTGCAGTAATCATTCTGAGATACAATGATGTAGATCATAAAAGGAATAATGTTCTAGAATACTTGTTACGATTTGCTGAATGTAATTATAGTTTTCTAGAACATTACGACACAATTATGACAGAACTGTTGTAGATCTATGTGTAGGAATTGATTTTTTACATTTTTTATGGAAGCCCTTAGAACAAACTGATTACAGACGTCCTGTAACATTTTTTCTAGCTCATTCTTGAATTGCCATAACAGCGTTATGCTAGAAACTTCTAGAACGTTATGCTCAAATTCTAGAACTTTATTACGAATGTATTCTACAGAAAATCAGGAATATAAATTGATATATGTTATAGAACAGATGTTAAATAATTATTTTCGAACTAACCAATCACAGACATACCATAAGATTGGTTGTAACATGAACTGGAACTGTGCCATAACTGTGTAATGTCAAAGTTCCAGAACGCTTTTTCTAAATGTTTTCAACAACAAATGAACAGAGACTAGGATCTCTTATAGAACAGGTGTTAGTGAGCTGTTCTAAAGCAAACAGATAATAGTTTTCTAGAAAGTGAGATCTGAAATAAATTATTGGTTATGTGGTCTATCTGATCGCAGACGTTCTATAATATTTTGTTCAAAGTTGTTCTAGAACTGCCATAACAGCGTTATTCTAGAACGTTCTAGAATGTTATGCTAGCGTTCTAGAATGTTATTACGAATGTATTCTATAGTAAATAAGAAACAAGAATTAAAATTTGATACGAAACAATGATCTATAACAGAATTTTTTGAATTTTTGCATAACAAACTTACCACAGACGTCTATAACCCTTGTTCCAAACTTGTTCTAGAACTTTACAGTAACGGTATTATGTCGACTTTCTAGAACGTTGTTACAAATGTGTTATAAAGCAAATAAGAAACAAAGCTAATAAACAAAAATTTGGACCTCTTATAGAACAGGTGTTAGTAAGCAGTTCTGAAGCGAAAAGTGAACAGTTTTCTATACTGAGAGATCTCAAAAAAATTATTGAACATCTGGTATATCGAAAAACTTAACACAACTTTGTTAACTACGCTCAGTACATTATTTTTTAAAGTATCAGTTGGTTCTATGATTAACTCTTTGGACAGAACAATTTTCAAACTGAAGATGTTTGTTAATAGAATCAAGCGAAA
This sequence comes from Belonocnema kinseyi, assembly GCF_010883055.1. NCBI lineage: Eukaryota > Metazoa > Arthropoda > Insecta > Hymenoptera > Cynipidae > Belonocnema > Belonocnema kinseyi. The sequence continues at coordinate 77,459,063 of NC_046664.1, read as the reverse complement.
TGTATCTCAAATTAAATTTTCTTTGGGAATTATGCTTAATGAAAGAGCTCTTCGATAGATCAGAAGATCGATAATACTTTCTAGCAATCACATTCTTTCTACAATAGTCGATACAAAAAATATCGAATTATAGTATTTTTGAACATTGCGAAACTATCGTGGCAGAACAGATCTAGATAAATGTGTCGGCAGTGTTTTGTAACAGTTTTTATAAAACTCTTTTAGACCAAACCGATCACATACGTTCTATGACATTTGATTTAAGCTTGTTCTAGACTGCCATAATGGGGTTATGCTAGAAAGTTCTAGAACTTTATGCTAGCTCTTTAGAACTTTATTACGAATGTGTTATAGAACGTTGTTACGAATGTGTTCTAGAGCAAATAAGAAACACGAGTTCAAATTTGTTACAAAACAGTGATTTGTAACAGTATTTATGGAATTCTTCCATAACAAACTGACCACAGACGTTCTATAACATTTATTTTAAGCTTGTTCTAGAACTGTCATAAAGGCGTTATGCCGATGTTCTAAAATGTTGTTATGAACATGTTCTAGAGCAAATAAGAAACACAAATTAAAATTTATTACTAAACAGCGATCTGTAACAGTATTTATGGAACTCTTCTATAACAAACTGACTACAGACGTTTTATAACATTTGTTTTAAACTTTTTCTAGAACTGACATAAAGGCGTTATGCCGATGTTCTAGAATGTTGTTACAAATGTGTTCTAGAGCAAATAAAGGACAAAAATTTGAATTTTTACAGAACAGTGATCTCTAAAAGTATTGATGGAATTCTTCCATACCAAACTGACCACAGACGTTCTATAACATTTATTTTAAGCTTGTTCTAGAACTGTCATAAAGGCGTTATGCCGATGTTCTAAAATGTTGTTATGAACATGTTCTAGAGCAAATAAGAAACACAAATTAAAATTTATTACTAAACAGCGATCTGTAACAGTATTTATGGAACTCTTCTATAACAAACTGACTACAGACGTTTTATAACATTTGTTTTAAGCTTTTTCTAGAACTGTCATAAAGGCGTTATGCCGATGTTCTAAAATGTTGTTATGAATATGTTCTAGAGCAAATAAGAAACACAAATTAAAATTTATTACTAAACAGCGATCTGTAACAGTATTCATGGAACTCTTCTATAACAAACTGACTACAGACGTTTTATAACATTTGTTTTAAGCTTTTTCTAGAACTGTCATAAAGGCGTTATGCCGATGTTCTAAAATGTTGTTATGAATATGTTCTAGAGCAAATAAGAAACACAAATTAAAATGTATTACTAAACAGCGATCTGTAACAGTATTTATGGAACTCTTCTATAACAAACTGACTACAGACGTTTTATAACATTTGTTTTAAACTTTTTCTAGAACTGCCATAAAGGCGTTATGCCGATGTTCTAGAATGTTGTTACAAATGTGTTCTAGAGCAAATAAAGGACAAAAATTCGAATTTTTACAGAACAGTGATCTCTAAAAGTATTGATGGAATTCTTCCATACCAAACTGACCACAGACGTTTTATAACATTTGTTACAAGCTTAGTTAGTAGTTACAATTAGTAACTTTCACAGATGATTTGTTACAAAATTGTTCTAGAACTAACCAAACTCTGAAGTTCTATAACATTTGTTTCAACTTTAATCTAGAACTGTGTCGTCAATATATGTCGATATTCTAGAACGCTCAATATAATAAAATCTGAAATTAAATTAAAAAACTTATCCTATATTCCTATCCTTCCTCAACAACATCAAAATCTCCATCAAAATGATGATATTGTTTGCATCGCAAAGAAATATTGGTTAGAGGGGACAATCTAGCCATAATGTTGGGGTAAAAGCATTACTTAAGAAGATGATTTTGCAAGAAAAATATTCGGATATTTAAATTGTTTAAAAAAATATTTAAACAATATATTTGCATCTGCAAGTTATAATAAAACTGATTACGTTATTCGATACTCAATAGATTACGAATTTGTTCAAAATTTCATAAATTGCTTACAAAATTTCATTTTATGACAATTTTTTGTTACTAAATACCATGTAAATAATAAACCAAAACGATTTTAGTATAAAATTATTTTTTCGTGTAACAGACAAATACAGTGGATGATTTTTTTCAATGAATTATTTATAGCAATTAATTTAAATGTTGAATACAATTTGTATATGGGTGAAATCTATCTTCAATAATTATGATTGAAAACGAGCTTAATGAAGCAATTTTTTTAGAGATAAAAAATCCTATTGTTGAAATGACTCATTTTTCTGCCGTATTTTTTTATATTTATTGAACACAAAAAACAAGCTGAAATCAGTTCATATGGTTTTTTTTAGAAATTTAATGCGGATAATTTCTGAAAAGCTTGTTTAGGTATTTTTGGCTTGAAATGTTCCGAAAACCCTTCAGATTATGAATCTCGATCCTAATTTTTCAAAAATTATGTCGGTTATCGTTAAAAAAGTTTTTTTTTAACAACTGCATTATTTATAAAAATAAATGTTTTGTCAAATATTTGTTTCCTTAGTTTTTTGAAGAAGTGGAATTCCCTGAATTCCGAAGACTTAAAAACAATGCAAAGAATTTAGAGGAACTCAAAAGAATTCAAATAATTTAGAGAGTGTTTAAACAGTGAATCGGGATAATTCAATGAATTCAGAGAATCCAAGGAATTTAAACATTTCAAAAAATGAAAAAACTGGGAGAACTCATAAAATTCAAGGAATGTGTAGAATTAAATTTATTAAAAGAATTTGTATAATGCAAAGAATTTAAAGAAGTCCCAGAATTCCAAGCGGTCTATAAAATTCTAATAATGCTAAGAATTGTAATAATTTTAAGAATCCTAATAATTTAAAAAAATTATAATAATTATAATAACTCGAAAAGTTCTAAGGATTCTAAAAATATAAAGATTTTTAGGAACTAAAGGAACTTGACAAATTTTACAAATTCTAATAATTCTAAAAATCCTAAGAATTCTAAAAATTCAGAGAATTTCAGGAATCCAAAGAACTTTAAAAATGGAAAAAGTTCTAAGAAATTCAAAAGGTCTAAAAGTTCTGAAAATTTGAGTAATGCTAAAAATTGGAAGAGTTCTAAGAATTCAAAGAATTTTCGGGATTCAAAGAACTTTAAAAATTCAAAGAATACAAAAATTTTGAGAATTCCAAGAGATCTCAGAATCTTAAAAATTCTAATAATTCTTAAAATTCTGAGAATTCCAAATGGTCTCAGAATTTTAAAAATTCTAATAATTAAAAAAATTCTAAAATTTAAGAAAATTTTAGGAAATCAAAGAACTTTAGAAATTCAAAAAATTGGAAGAATTCGAAAATTTCAGAGAATTTAAGGAATTTTAGTAATTTCGGGAATTCAAGAAATTGGAAGAATTCAGAAGATTAAAAAATGCATGGAATTTTAAATTTCTTGTGTTCGTAAAATTCCATCAGTTATCCTTATTTGTGAAATTCAGGGAATTCCGAGAATTTAAGAAATTTTTTATCATAGAAATTAAGAAATCAGTGACATTCAAAAATGTTGTGGAATTTATTGTATTTAGTATATTTAGTATAGTCGAAGAAGAATGTTATTTAAAGATATTATTTAAAGAATTCAGAGAATTAAAAGAATTCAGAGAATTTACAAAAATTGGAGAATTTGAAGTATTTAGAGAATTTCAAGAATTCAGAGAATTAAAAAAATTAACGAATCAATTAAATGTAAGAAATTAGAGGAATTCAAGGAATTCAGTATTTTAAAAAAATTCTGTAATTTAAAGAAATTTAGAAAACTCAAAGTATTTAGAAGAATAATTAAATTATAGATTTAATGCTTTCACTCATGTAAAAAACTACGAAATTTTGCTGACGTTTCGTAAACTTTACGCGAGTGAAATTCAAATTTTCTCTTGTTATCAATAATTAAATTCAGAGAATCAAAAACAAAAATTTAGTTTCTGATGAATTTATGAATTTGGAGGATTTAGGAGAATGAAGGATTTCAAGGGAATCAGAGAAACTAAGGAATTTATGGAATTCAGAAAATAAGAGCAATTCAAAGAATTTTGAAAAATTCAAGGAATTCCGAATAATTCAAGGCATTCTAAATAATTCAAGCAATTATAAAAACAAAGAAATATAGGGAATTCATGAAATTCCAAGGAATTTAAGTAAGCTGAAATAATTTAAAGGCATCTCCAAGAATGTAAAAACATTCCAAGAAATTAAAAAAATACTAAGAATTCGAAGGGATTCAATATGAATCCAAATGATTACAATGTGGCTTTTAAAGGAATTCAATCTTGTTTCAAAATAATTGTAAATAATATACTACCCAAATAAAATTTATATTGGATTTTAAGCTTCGAGATTCTGCCACTCGAAATAGAACATTTTAATATTCATCGAATTTTTATTATAGATATTAAATTCATTTAAAATAATTTTTCTGTATTTATAAACTTACTTTGTTATGCGAAGAAGATGCTAAGGATGTCGATGAAATCAAGAAGAGTAAAAAACAAAAAGCGAAGCGATCCGGTTTTTGCCTCATCTGAAACAAAAATGTTAATTTTCAATGTAGAATTGTTTTAAATTTTTACTTGAAAGGGTGATTGTTTTTATTTATTTAATTTTGTCTTTCAATGGTCCTTAAGAAGGCAGGTTCTAGAGGAATGAATAGCTTTCGACCTTTACTAGTTTCGTCTTGTCTTCAAGCACAGTGTACTTGAATTTAAATTTCTTTTTATCTCAGAAAACTTGAAGCAAAAGGAGCCAGTAGAAAAGTGTCTACACACCCTCGTTACAGGGTTTTGAGCACGATTTCATTTTCTTGAAAAGCAGTTAGTTTCAGCGTCGAGTGGCGCAAAAAGTAAAAGTCATATCTCGTCGAGCATAACTACAACTCTTGCTTAAAACTTCCTTCTTCCTAAGTTTCTTAGCTACAGAGTTATATCGAGAGAAGTCATTTTCTGTTTATACCGGGTGTGGAAAGTTTGACAGAAGAAAACTGAAGGATGGCTCAGCTGGCAAACACGAGCTGACTGATTGCAGTCCAGTGAAAAGTAGGTGCTTTGGAAGTGTAGAAAAAGTTTTTGAAAGATACTTTTCAGATTAGAATTCGTGGAGGAAATTATTAAATGGTACGTTTCCTAAAGATTCATTCTTTGGCTTTTCGAGCCAAGATTATTAATTAATTTTAAACAATTTTGTTGTTTTTGTTGATCAGGTCTAAATCCTAAAAAAATCACAATGCATAGAAACAAATAATGAAATTAAACTTTAAAAAAGATGATGACATCCCGTACAAATCAATAATAAAACAAAGTCTAGAAACAAATAATAAATATACCTTGAAAAGGATAATAACTACCTTTAACCAATCACAAAGTCTGAAAACGAATAATAAAAATCCTTACAAAAGAATAATAATAACCCTTAACAAATGATAACATAATAAAAACTAATGATAAGGAATAAAAAAACCTAGAAAATGATAATAACAACCCATAACAAATAATAATTAAACGAATCCTGGTAAAAAACAGGAACATCCTAAGCCAACGAATAATAAAAAATATTAGAAAAAGAGAATAATAATTAATAGAAACAGATAGAAGTAAGCGTTACAAACAAATAATAACATGAATCCTAGAAAAAGACAATGAGAACTTGTAACAACAGATAATAAAATAAACCCTATTAATGAATAGTATTAAACCCCAGAAACGGATAATTAAATAAACCTTAAAAGAAGACAATAAAAACCCTTAGAAGCAGATAATAAAAATCCATACCGATGAATAATTGAACAAAACCTAAAAACGAATAATAAAAATCCTTATAAAAGGATAATAACAACCTCTAACACCTGATAATGAAATAAATTTGAATAACAAACAGTAACAATCCGCAGCAAAAAATAATAGAATATATCCTAGCATAATACAATAAAAACCCTAGAAACAGATGGAAATAAATCCTGCGAACGGATAATTAAATAAATCCTAGAAAAAGTGAATGTCAACCTCTATCACCAGGTAATAAAATAAACCAGAGAGGGAAACAATAACAACCGCTATAAAAGGATGATAACAACCCCTATCAATTGGTCATAAAATAAACCCTGTTAACGAACAGTAACAAACTCTAGAAGCAAATAATGAAATAAACCCTAAAAGAAAACAATAACAACCCTCAGAAACAGATAATAAAAACCCCTACTGATGAATAATGTAACAAAAGCTGAAAACAAAATATAAAAATGTCTACAAAAGGGTAATAACGAACCCCTAATTTCTGATAATAAATAAACTGCAGCAACAAGTTGATAACAACTTTTAGAAACAGATAAGAATAACTAATGCTAACGCATAATACAGTACACTCTAGAAACGAATAGTAAGAATTTCATGAAAGGAAAAATACCAGGCCCCAGCAATAGATAATAAAATAAATTCCAGCAACAAACAGTAAAAAAACCTGGAACAAGATAAGAACAGCCCTAAGGAACCGATAATATAATGAGTCCTGAAAAAAAACAATGACAACCTCTACCAACAGATAATGAAATAAGACCGAGAATCGAATAATGAAACCACCTAGAAAAGGATAGCAGCAAGCCCTGACAAAAGATAATAAAATATATTCTAGCAAAGAAACATAATAATCGCTAGAACAGGACAACAATAACTCTTAACAACAAATAAGAAAATCAGTCCTAGAAAAAGACAATGACAACACCTAACAACAAAACGCTATAAGCCCAATATAAGGATCATAAAATAAATCTTAGTAAACGAAAATAATAACCCCTAGAAATAAGTAATAACAACCCCTACGGTCAGATGATAAAATAAACTCTAGAAGTGAATAAGAGCAACCGCTTAGAACAGATATTATAATAATCTGCTTTCAGGAACAACAGCAACTTTTAGAACATTTAAAAAAAATAAACCCTTGCAAGGAACAGTAAAAACAGCAAGAGCATGATAATATCAAGTCTTAGAAGAGGATAAATAAAACCACCAACATGGATGAGAAATTAAACTGTAGCAATAAACATAACAAAACCTAAAACAGAACCATAGCAAACCTTAGAAAAGGATAATGAAATGATTCCTAGAAAAAGACAATAGCAACCCCCGAAACAGATCGAAACAATCCCTGCGGACTGATAATAAACCAAAACCCAGGAAAAGATATTAACAACCTCTGCCAAGACATAATGAAATACCACAAAAAGGCAAATGCCAAGAGTTCTTAACAATGGATAATAAAATAAATCTTTTTAAGAAACGATAAAAATTTCTTCAACAGTGTAATAAAATGAACCCTAGAAAGAGGCAATAAAAGTCTCAAGAACATGACTATAATAACCGTTAGCATCATTAAATCAAATAAAGACTATGAAAAAAAAATCTCCACAAATAGATATATTTAAAAACCCTTGAAAAGAGTAATTACAACATACAGAACACGGTGATAAAAACCACAAAAAGAGCGTAATTACAAACCCCTAAAACGGATAATGATATAAAAACTACAAAGAAACAATAAAAACCCCTGAATGAAGATAATAACAACCCCTAAAAATGGATAATAAGATACATAGTAATAAGGTAAATGAAAAAAACAGAATAGAGTAATTAAAACTTATATAAGGGCATTATAGCAAACAAAAAACCTTTTACAGACATAAAAAAGCTAGAAAAAGTTAATCAAAATCCTATCAATGAATTATAAAAACCCCTGGTAAAGCATAATAGTAACACTTCGCAAAGCATGTTAAAATTTATCCTACAGATAATAAGAAACCCTACTAATGAATGATAAAATAAGCCCTAACAAAAAAACCATAGCAGTCCCTATAAAAGGATAATAATAATCCCTAAAAATGAATAATGGGAAAAGATCCGAGAAATAGATAATAATAACCTCTAGAAATAAACAATTAACCCTGACAAATAATAATTAAATAAAACCTGGAAACAAATAATAACAAACCCTACCAAAAATTATAAAATAAATCCTAGAACAGGACAATAAGTCCTCTAGAAGTATAGAAAAATGACCTTTACCAACAGATTAAGAAACAGAACATAGAAACAGATAATGATGACCCCTAGAATAGGTTAATAACCCCTACCTACTAAAGAGTAATGATAACACTGAAGTTTAGGATATTAAATTTAAACCGACACATGAGAAAAAACTCTACTAACTAATAATAAAATAAACCGTAACAACAAATAATAGCAATCCCTGTTAAAGGATAATAATAATCCCTAGAAACAAATAATGAAAACAATTTCTAGAAGAAGATAATAATAACCTCTAGAAATAAATAATTAACCCTAACAACTGATGTTAAAATAAACTTTAGAGACAAAAGATAACAAACTACAAAAAAAGAAAATAAAATAAATGCTAGAAACAGACAATAATAATCCCTTAAAAGAAATTTCAACTCTTAAAAACTAATGATAAAATAAACTCTAGAAACAAACAAGAACAGCCTCTATCAAAGAATGATAAATAAATTTCAGATTAAATAAATAAACCCTAGAGAGTATGATAGTGATTTAAAATCGGTTAATACAAGTGCATGAAAGAAGATAATAAGAAACACGATAAAAAGAAAATTTGAGAAGCTCTGTCATCAAAATATAACAACCTCTAGAACAGGGTAAATATAACAACTAACAATGGATGATATAGAATATACTGCAATAACTCATCCTTAACAACTGGTAATAAAATAAATTCCGCAATACAATAATGACAACCATTATAAAACCAATAATAAAAAGAATGACCGAAAAGGAAAATAACAACCCCTAAGAAAAGATCTGAATAACTTCTACCAAAGAATAGCAAAACAGAACCTAGGCGCTGATAATAATAACCCAACAAATTATAAAATTATAAAATTAACTAAATACTATAAACAGAGAACAACAGCCTTTAAAAACGAATGATAAAACAAACCCTAGAAACAATAAATAGCAATCCCTAGGAACAAGTTAATTACCCCTAGGAAGCAATAATGAAACAAATCATAGATAGATACAATCCCTAACTTCTAACAACTGATAATAAGATAAAATCAAGAATCAAACAATAACAACCTCTAGCAACAAATAATTAAATTAATTTCAGTGAATGTCAATGACAAACCCTGGAAATAGATAAGAACAACCTCTTCCAATAAGTAATATAAGAGAACTTTGCAGTAAATCATAATGATACCTAAAAATGGATAATAACAACCCCCACTAACGGGTAAGTAAATAAACCCTAGAAAGGTACAAAAACCCTAGAAAATGATAATTAAGACCAATAGAAAAATATATTTTAATAAGCTCTTTCGGAAAACAATAATAATATTTTAAAAAGTATAATAACGCTTAGTAATGGATAATCAAATTAATACTACAAATAGATAATAATAGCCCTACACAGGAATGATAAAATAAACTCTAGAAACAATAATTAGAAAATAATCAAATAAATCCTAGAAAAAGAAAGTAAAGAATCCTAAAAATAAATAACGACGCGCAACAACTGATAATAAAGTAAATCCTAGAAACGAACAATAAAAACTTTCATCAACGCATGATAAAATAAATGTCAGAAAAACACGATACGAATCCATGTAAATAGATAAGGAAAACCTCTACCAACGGATAATAAAACAGAACCTAGAGGTGGATAATAACTACACTTATAATAGGTAAATAACAACCCACAACAACGGGTAACTTAACTGACCCCGGAAAATAACCAAAATAACCCTAGAAAATGATAAAAATAACACCTAGCAATTGCTGACAATATAAATACAACAAACAAGTGATAATAACTTCTGCTAAAAAATCATCAATTTAGCCCTAGAAGCGATAAGTACCAACCCCTTGCAGAGGACAATAATAACTTCTAGGAACATTTAATAATACGAGTCCTAGAAAGAGACAAAAAAAACCCTAGAAACCGATAAAATTAAGCTTTACCCCCGGAAACCTTTACCACCTTTATCACTTAGAAACGGATGATAATGACCGCTATATGCGGCAGCAAAAAATAAAATGAAATTTACAGATAATAACAAACCCTACCAACGAATCATAAATAACAATTACCATAAAATCCCCAGAAATAGATGAAAATAACTTTCACCAACGGATAACAAAACAAAACATAGAAACGGATAATAATGACTTTCAGAATCGGATAATAACAACTGCTACCAAGGGTTGACAAAATGAATCCTACAAAGGTTAGATAGAAGACGATAATAACAACTAATAGCAAGAGCTAATTTAATAAGCTCTACCAGCAAACAATAATAATCCCTAGAAAAGGATAAAAACAACGCCTAGCACTGGATGATAAAATAAATACTACAAACAAATGATAACAGCCTCTACCAACAAATGATGAAATAAACTCTAGAAACGATTCGTAACAACCCTGAGAAAAGTACAATAACTACCCCTGTGTACACACAATAACATAAGTCCTAGAAACAGATAATAACAAACCTATCAAAAAACAATTAAAACCCCGAGAGAAGCATAATAATAAACCTAAGTAACAAAAGTTAAAATAAATCCCACAAACTGATAATAATAAGCCCACTGGCGAATGATAAAATAAATCCTAGAAGTCAACAATATAAATACCTATAAAAGGATAATAATAACCCCTAGAAAGAAATAATTTAAGAATTATAGGAAGCGATATTAACAAAATCTTGAAAAAAATGCTAACCCCTAAAAACTGATTATCAAACAAACATTAGAAACAATCAATAGCAACCTCTAGCACCGAAAAATAAAATAAATTTCAGAAAAAGACAATAACAGCCAATAGAAATAAATAAAAACAACCTCTACCAAAGAAAAATTAAACAGAACTTAGAAGCGGATAATAATAACCCCAAAAATTGGATAATAAGAATCCTCATCAACGGATGATAAATTAACCTCTAGAAAGGAACAAAAAACTTTATAAAAGGATAATAATAACCCTCGATATAGATAATACTAATGCATAGAAGAAGATAATAACAAACAGGAGGAAAAGATAATTCAATAAGCTCTATCAGGAAACAATAACAAACCCTATAAAAGAATAACAATAACGCCTAGCCATGAATGATAAAAAATTACTACAAACAAATATCAATAGCCCCTGCTAACAAATCATAAAATGAAACTAGGACAGGAAAATAATGACCTATAGGAAGAAATAAAAAAAATAAATCCTAGAAACAGATAGTAACAACCCCTAAAACAAATATCAACCATTAAAAACTGATGATGAAATAAACCACAGAATAGATCAAAACAACCTCTACTAACAATTAATAAAACAAAATCTGGAAAAGGATAATAATAACCCTCAGAGTAGGATCATAACAGCCCCTACAAGAGGATGATAAAAATCCTTAAGACACGATAATGAGAATCAGGAGCAACATTCTGAATTATAATTAATTTATATTAAATGTTAAAATAACATTTTCTATTTAACTAAATGCAATGTTTATTATCAAATTCGAATTATATTTATACTGTATTAAACAAACATTGAATATCAACTGACGAATAGCTGCATGTAACTCTAAGGAATAGCACACATGTGACATGATTTAAATATGTAATTTCTCTTCGACGTCAAATTCGCATTGGTTTCTACGTCTCTGCATTCTCGCGTCTCTCCACGTTCGAAAATAATTATCAGAATTCAATTTTCTCGCCCCGAATTCTGTCATTTCATGATTTACATTAGCGGAAAATTTGTAATTTAATGCTGTAACGAGGGAAAATTTCTAGAATATGATTGCAAAACGCAACTATAAAGAAAGTTATTAAATTTGCTTGAAATTATGGTGAAAATTCCTCCTGCACTCTTTGAAAATACAAAACTAACGTAGCAAACATTTTCTGCAATTTTCATAATTTTTCGTGATTATAGAAAATGCGATACGGTTTTAATTTAAATTTAAATTATGAAATTTTCTGCTTTTAAACTATTCAAATTGAGCCTCAGAAATAATTGAAAAAGAAAGGTTTTCTAATGGGATGTATCAGGTGCAAAAAAATACATTACCGAAATTTCCCTAAAAATGTATGTCTACACAAAATGATACATTTCTTTAACTTCAAACATTTTTTATCTGAAAAACGATGAATTGTATTTTTTGGGTGGCGAAATTCTGTCAAAAATTAAAATTGCATTATATTTTTTAATTGAAAATTCGTCTTCTTTTTTATTGAGTTGAACTGTTTTTTATTTTTTATTAATTTTTTAAAAAATAAACTGTTACAAACTCCTCTTTTTATTAAAATTTAATTTTTTTAAATGTCATTTTAATTATTCAATTCTTGGTTAAAAAATTTTTTGTATTGGAAATTCAGGTAATTTGGGGAAAATGTGTCTCTTAGGCAGAAAATTATTCTTCTTTGTTAAAACTTCATCTTTTTGGTTAAAAATTCAACTATTTTGTTAAAAATTCATGCAATTTTTGGGAAATTCCTCTTTTCGGTAGAAAGAATAATCTTTTTCGTTAAGAATTCATCTTTTTGTTTACAAATTCAACTATTTGTTTCAAGATTCAGGTATTTTGTTTAAAATTGTTCTTTTCTGGTAGGAAATTAATCCTTTTGTTAAAACCAATAATTGATCTATTTTGTTGAATATTCGTTTCTACATAGCTAAAAATTACTTTTTCTATCTAAAAAATTAACTGTTTAAATTTTTGTCCAAAATTGATCTTTTTCTGAAAACTCTTGTATTTTGTTAAAAATTTGTATTTTTGGAAGAAATTTATTTTTTGTTTTATTTTTTTAATAACTCATTTTCGTTTTTGAAAATCCATCTCCCCAGTTTAAAATTCAACTAACTGGTTGAAAAATTCACCTATTTTTAAAAGAATTGATTTCTGCTCAAAGAAAAAGAATTTTAATGGTTAAAAGTTCATCTTCGTTATGTGAAAGTTCCTCTTGTTGGTAGAAAAATAATTTTTTTTCTTTAAAAATTCATATTTATAGTTGAAATTAAAATGTTTGATTAAAAATTCGTATATTTTGTTGAAAATCTCTCTATTTGAAGAAAAATAATTTTGTTGTGTAAAAATTCATCTTTTTGGTTGAAAATTCAACTACTTGATTGAAAATTCTTTTTTTTTGTTTAATTAGACTCTTTTTTATATAAACTAAAACAGTTTTTATTTAAAATAACAACTGTTGTAAATTTATCTCTTTGGCTAAATTTTTTTTATATGTTCATTGATCTATTTATTGTTTTGATAAAAATTTATCTTTTTTAGTTGAAAATGTATGTTTGTCTTTGAAAATTCATCTTTATTTTATAACAAAATTGAAATCCTTTTTGTTAAAAATCAATATTTTTCGTTCAACTATTTGGTTAAACAGTCACCTCTTTAGTTAAAATTTCATATTTTCAAATTACACTTTTTGGTTTAAAATTTAATCATTTGATTAAAAATGCATCTGTTTTGTTAAATATTAGTTTGTTTATGGTAGAAAATTAATTTTTCTAATAGAAATATTTTTCATTTTTTTTCATTGCATTTTTGGTTCAAACTTTACATTTTTTGTTTAAGACTTAACTATATGGTTTTAAAGACCCTGCTTTTTTGGATTAATTTAATTGATTTTTATTTAGAATAAAAATCTTTTTTGGTTCAAATATCAATGGTTGAAAATTAATTTCTTTGGTGGAAAACAACTTTTTCCTATGTAAGTTTAAGTATTTCATTTCCTCTTCTTGGTTATAAATTCAACTTTTGGTTAAAAATACGAATATTTGGTTGAAAAGTTCCTATTTTCTGGTAGAAAATTAATTTTAATTTTTAAAAAATCATCTGTTTGGTTAAAAATTGGTCTTTTTTAGTTTAATTTAACTGTTTTTTATTTGGAATAAAAATATATTTTCATTAAAATGCTAACTTTTGCATACTTATTTATTTGATTGAAAGAAATTTTTTTATATGCATATTTAATTATTCTATTTCCGGTCAAAAATGGATCTTTTTAGTTGAAAATGCATGTAATTTGTTGAAAGTTCGTCTTTTTCGAAAAAAAATCTTCATTAATTCCATTTTCGCTTGAAAATTTATCATTTTTACCTGAAAATTTATGTACTTTGTTGAAAATTTGTCTTTGGTGTGGGAAATTAGAAGTTTTTGTTAAAAATTCATCAATTTTGTTCAAAATTTCTTTTTTTGGCAAAAGGTTAATCTTCTTTGTTAAAAATTCTCAACAATTTTTGGTTAAAATATAAATTTTGGAAAACTGCTCTTTGATAAAAAAATGAATTTTTATATGATAAATTAGTTTATTTCAGTTTTAGTTAAAAATGTATCTTTTTAGTTAAAAATTCATGTATTTTTGTGAATTTTTTTTGCCATAAAATTAATCGCCTTTGTTAAAAATTAATCTTATCTGTAAAAAAATTTATTTCTTTTGTAGAAAAGTCAACTATTTGGTTAAAAATTCCGCTATTTTGTTGAAAATTAGTCTTTTTTGTTAGTGGGTTATTCTTTTTGGTTGAAAATTTTTCTTTTTGCTAGAAGATGAATTTTTTTCGTTGCAAATCTATCTATTTGGTTGAAAGTTCAACTATTTGATTAAAAATTCATCTATTTTGTGAAAGATTTCTCTTTGGTAGAAAACAATTTTCTTTTGTCAAAAATAAATTTGCTTGGTTCAAAATCCAACGATTTAGTAAAAAAAAATCTATTTTAGAGAAAATGCAATATTTTTATTATTATTTTTCTTATTTTACTGAAGAAAGTATGGCTATAAACATGATTTATTGAGACGATAGGAAAATCTTTGATAGGAAAAAGTATTAGACATGTAAAAAACGTTTTATGAATCTATGCCCTGACCTGGGTAATAAAGATGGCGCTGCGTTAGGTGCTGGACTATAAATTTTCTGGAATATCGTTGTAATCTCTGCAAAGCAGCTATAACGCCTCATGGCACACGTACGTGCACATATACAAACTCGTTTGCACTTAAGGTCTTATATATGTCAGTAAGATATAAAAATGGCCGACCCTTAAGACTTTGAGTTCCGTGTTAAGCCCTGCTCGTGAAACCAGATGGGTTTTTGATTTTAAGTTTCTCCAAGCCTTATTTAGTGTTATTGTTATTATTTTATTTTTAAATCTACTTTACTTCACAAGAAACCAAATGTTGGATGCCAAATATTTCTAAAATAATTGATTAATTTTGCAAAAATAGAGCAGTGTGATAGGAAGGTTTATTAAAATTATAAACAATTAGCGCGCGAAAATTGTTCAAAATAATAAAATTATGTGAAATAAATTTTTAGAAAGTGAAAAAATTATTTAAAGATTTTACCCTTGAAATACAGAAATCGGGATGACTGCAAAACTTCATTTTGAAAATTTCCTGACTTTTCACTGTTTTTTGCCTGACCAATTTTTCTGACAATAATTATTCAAAGACCCGCATTTTAATAATGTCATAGATCCTATAGGTAGAGTTGAGACACAAACTCACACAGCCTCACAAAGAGAAGCACTGCCCAAACTTATTTAAAATATTTTAGGATTGCATTTTTAAATGGAAAATACGTATTTGTGTCGTTTACAACTCAAAACCCAAAATTAGTGAATTATTATTTATATAATCTAAAATTTCTAATAAAGGAGAAGTTCATAGACTTTTCTTTTTAAACGGAAAAAAACAAGAGCTTCGTCCAATCCTGAAGACGGATTCCCTGAGAATAATAGTTTCTAGACATTAACCGCAAAGAGCATGGTGCAATTTAGAATAATTGGATTACTACCTACGATAATTTTGTCATGGCATTTTCAGGTGATGTGATTAGTGGGTCACGTGGCCAGATTCCTACCTTGAAGACACATTTTTCAGTGGCGTGGTTAGCCCGAAGGGGGCCCCGTATCAAAATTCATTTGGGGGCCTCCAAACCGCGTGAGCCACGTATCATTGACACGGCTGAATGGCGGATGCCACGCCCCTGATTTTACGATTTCCTTACTTATTTTCACACAAAGCGCCACATCGAGTTGAAAATTTGGAATAACAAATTAGCAGCACTAAGAAATGTTGGTCTGGTTTTAAATTTTAATAGTGATGAAAAAGGTTTTTTTTTGTGAATATATTATTTTGCTTTTATCATAATTATTAAAATTTAGGACCAGAACCACCTCTCTTAGTGCTTCTTATTCATTATCCCAAATTTTCAACTTAATGTGGCGCTTCGAGCTAAAATAAGTTAGGAAAGAAAAAAATGGTCGGTAAGGTAGAAATCTGGCAACCTGTTTTACTGGTCATGTGACTTACTTGACACGTGGCCTCAATAAACGATTTTTCCGAATTTAAAACAGTATTTTGTGAATCAAAACAGATTGTGAGAATTAAAAGGCCGTAAAGTTAAATTTGTCTACTTTAAATGTCGAATATTGCTCATCATAAATACATTTGCATGAATTATGAGGTAAGAGAGTTTGCATGGTTCATCTTGTCAGGGTGTATTTTGTGGAGATCAGCATATGGGGACTTAGCAGGGACAGAGGGTTAATTTGATTGCTGGCATTTAACTAGTATCTACTAAAGTGCCGTCGAGCGTGAGGAACGTGTGAAAGTTAGCCTTTTCAATGTGGTCTCACATGGGACAACGATTACTCTGCCAGTCTACCCTTACAACTGCAATTCCTTTGAGGCACTAAACTTTAACGGAAGTTACTACAGTTTAATTCATTTTATTTATTCTGATAGTTTAAAATTTTTTAAAAAATTTGTTTGATATTTCAGAAAACCTCGCGTTATAAATAATAACAACCGTTGACGAGGTCAATAAAAAACCTCTTCTAAGGATCAATAAAAACCCTTTGAAAGTGGCCAAAAACCTCTTAGTGCAGTGCATAACAATGATTAGCATCAAAAAACTAATACAAACTTTTAAAATGAAAAAAAAAAACCACACCCAGTAACGAATGATACGAATTATTAAAAACGGATTGTTACAGTACCTAGAAATTAAAAATTATAACCCCTTTCAATGGATAATATTAATTACTCAGAACAGATAATAACCTGTAAAAACGGATATTTTAAGACAAAATAGCAATAAATCACAACAGTCTCTAGAAACTGATAATAAAAACCTTTAGCAACGAATAATAGAAAAAAATATCGAATAGTAACAAAACCTAGAGAATGATAATAGCCAGCCCTAGCATTGGATTATAAAATAAATCCTAACAAAGAACAATGAGAAACCCTAGCAATGGATAATTACAACACGTAGCCACGGATCATAAAAAAATCATATAAATGGACAATGACAAATTCCGGAGAAGACCAGCAATAACCTCTAGTAACGGATAAAAGAAATTCGTAGAACGAGATAATTGCAACCCATAGTACCGGATAATAAAATAAACTCTAGCAACGCATAATAGGAAATAACACACAACGAGCAATACAAACTCCTGAGAAAGATAATAATAAACCCTAGAATTGGATAATAATATAAGTCCTAAGAAAGAACAAGAAGAAGACCTAGTAATGGATAACAACAACCCGTAGCAATGGATAATAATAACGCGTAGGAACAGATTATGAATAAAATCATACTAACGTACAATACCAAATCTCTGAGAAGGCTAAAAATATTCCTTAGTAATGAATAATAGAATATTCTAGAACTAAAGAACAGCAACTCCTAGTAACGGATAATAAAGTCAACTTGAGCAACAAATAATAGAAAATGGAAAATATTGAACAATAACAGCTCCTAACAACCAGAAGCAACAGGTAAAGAAACTAAACCTAGTAATGGATAGTACTAATTTCTAGAAGCTGATAATAAAATTATCAACAGCAGCGAACAATGCCCTTGCTGAGGAGAATACTAATCCTAAATAAGATGATATCAAAAACCCCTAGAATAGGATAATAAATTGCCCTATCAACGGAAAAAATAAAGGATTATACAAATTCCTAGAAACGGTTAATAACAACTACTAGTTACGAACAATAGAAAGAACAATCCCTAGCAATGTATATTACAAAATCTAGAAAGGAAGAATACAAAATCATAGAGAAGAATACTCATAATTCCTACCATCGGATAATAATAAGAAACTAGAAATGGATAATAACCCATATCAACAGATAATACCAATCGCCAGAGACAGATAATAAATAACTCTGAAATTGGATAATAATATAAATCCTAAAAAAGAACAAAAAGAAGCCCTAGTTATGGATAATAACAACTCGTATAAATGGATAATAATAACCCCCAGCAACGGATAAGGAATGAAATCATAAAAACGTGCAATAACAAATACCTGAGAAGGCTAACAATAACCCCTATTAACAAATAATAGAATATCCTAGAACCGTATAATAGCAACTCCTAGTAACGGATAATAAAGTAAACTCAAGCAACGAATAATAGAAAACAGGAAACATCAAACAAGAACACCTTCTCGAGAAAGACAATAGCAACCCCTAGAATTAGATAATTATATAAAATCTAAAAAAACAAGAACAAGCCCTATCAGTGAATCATTACAAACCCTAGCAATGGATAATAACAACTCCTGGGAATGAATAATACTATCCCATAGCAGCGTATAATAAAATAAAAATTAATAACGGGTAGTACCAATTGCCAAAGACAGATAATTACAAAATCTAGCAACAGATAATGAATAAAATGATACAAACATACAATAACAAATCCCGGGGAAGGCTAACAATAACCCCTAGTAACGAATAATAGAAACTCCTAGAATCGGATAATAGCAACCCCTAGTAACGAATAATATGATAAACTCTAGCAAAGGATAACAGAAAATAGGAAAAATCAAACAATAATAGCTCATAGAAAAAGATAATAAAAACCCCTTGAATTGCATGATAATATAAATCATAGAAAAGAACAAGAACAAACCCTAGCAAGGAGTAATAGAAATCCCTAGCAATGGATAATAACAACCCCTAGCAACGGATAATACCAACTCCTGCGAATGGATAATATTAACCCAAAGCAACGTATAATAAAAGAAAACCTAGGAACGGATAGTATTAATTGCCAAACGCACATGATTCAAAAATCCAGCGACGGGCAATAAATAAAATCATAAAAACATACAATAACAAATTCCTTTAAAAGGTTAACAATAACCCCGAATAGCGAATAATAGAAACTTCAACTGTAGGATAATATCAACCCCTTCTAAAGGATAATGAAATAAACTCTGGCAACACCTAAGAGAAAATTAGCAAACTTAGAACAATAACAACTCCTAGATAAAGATAATAGGAACCTCTGGAATTGGATAATAATGTAAATCTTACCAAAGAACTTAAGAAAGCCCGAAGCCCTTAGAAAGGATAATAACAACCACTAGAAACGGATAATAACAACTGCTAGGAATGGATCATAACAATCTGTAGCAACGTATAATAAAATAAGATCTAGCAACAAACAATACCAATCGCCAGAAACAGATAAGTACAACACTTGGCAACGGATAAGGAATAAAATCATACAAACGTACAATAATTAATCCCAAAAAGTCTAACAACAGACCCTACCAATGATTGATCGAAACTCGTAGTTTCGGATAATAGCAACACCTTGTAATGGATAATAAAATAAACTTTAGCAACGGATAATACCAACCCCTAGAATTAGATGATAACAGACCTTAGCAGTGGATACTACAACTACCTTGAAGGGGATAATAAAAATGACCTAAAAATGAATAACAACCCCTAACAATATATGTTAGAAAAAAACCTTTATCAATAACCAATTATCAATTCAAATACCCATAATCAATTTAAAAATAGAAACGGATCAGAGAAGAATGACTAACATCGAACAATAACAACTCCTAGAGAATAATAATAACAACACTTTACATTGGACAATAAAATGAATCCTAACAAAGAGAACAAGAAGCTCTAGCAATAGATAATAACAACTGCTAGCACCGGATAATTGCACCTCCTAGAAATGGATAATGATAACCACTAGCAGCAGTTACTTACAAAAAACGTAGTAGTGGATATTAAAATAAGTCCTATAAATATATGATAACAGACCTTATCAGCGTATGATAAAAAAGCCTAGAAACTAAAAATAGAACCGTCCAAACAGACATTAACAAAACTAGGAATGGCTAAAAGGAAAATAACTTGAGTCGAAAAATAACAACTCCTAGAGAAGGATAATCAGATTTTTTTGCATTGCATAGTAATATGAATCCTAAAAAAGAACAATAACAATAGAATAATAACTATAAACGGATAATAACAACCCCTAGCAACGGATAATAAAATAAAAATTTGAAACGGGTAATATCGATCGCTAGAGACAGATAATTACAACTCCTTGCAATGAATAATAAATAAAATACTGCAAATGCAAAATAACAAATATCACAGAAGACTAACAACAGCCCTTAGTCATAGATACTATCAACTCGTAGTAACAGGTAATAACAGCTTACAGAAACGGATAATAAAATAACCTCTAGCAGTGGATAATACCAATTGATAGAATTATATAATAATAATCCCTAGCAGAGGATAATAAAAAACCTACCATAGGATAATAAAAGAATTTATATAAATACATAATAACACCTAATAATGAATAACGAAAGAAGAAATATGAATAACAAATAGAAATCTATAGGAATGGAGAATAAAAACCTCCTGCAACGGATAATAAACCAAATTTTATAAATAGATAATAGCAACTATCAACGTATAATAAGAAACCTTAGAAACGAAAAATACAAAACCCTCGAAACAAATATTAAAGAAAACTAGAAATGGATAATAGAAAAGTAACTAGCATTAAACAATAACAACTCCTAGGAATAAATAATAACAGCCTCTAGCAACGGATAATAAAATAAAACCTAGCAACGGATAAAATCAATCGCCAGGGACAGATAATTAAAACTCCTAGCAACGTATAATAAATAAAATACTAAAAAGGTTCAATAACAAATTCCAGAGAAGACTAAAATGAACCCCTAGTAATAGATAATGACAACTCCTAGTAACGAATAATAAAAACCCCCAGAAACGGAAAGTAAAATGAACTCTAATAATGGATAATAAGAATTAATAGAATTATATGATAATAACAATAATAATCCATAGCAGAGGATAATAAAAAAAAACCTAGCAACTGATAATAAAAGAACTCATAGAAATACATAACAACACCTCACAATAGATAATGAAAGAAAAACCTAACTTACAGGAAAAATTGATCCCTAGAAATAGAAAAAACCAACCATTGGCAACAAATAATAAAATAAATCCTGTAGAAACATAAAAAAATTCCTATCAATGTACAATGAAAACATTCTAGCAAGAAAGAATTCCAAACTTTAAAAACAGGTCATAAAAAAATTTGAAACTATTAAAATTTGTTTTCAAATATATAACAACAACCTCTAGTAACAGATGATGAAAGAAACGCTAGTAAAGAATTATAAAGAAACTAGAAACAAACAATAATAACGCCCGTCAACAAATAATGAAAAAATCTACCGAAGAACAATATTAATTAATAGAAATATGTAATAAAAATAATATACAATACAATAAAAAAACATGACAACAGATAATACAAAATAACATGGCAAACAGCAATAGAAACCCCCAGAAACTAACAATGGTAACTCCTAGTAACGGATAATACCATTTCCCAGAAAGGGATAATACTAACTTACAGAAACAGATAGTAATAATTTCTAGCAAGGGATACAAAGAATCTAAGAAGGGATATTTCAAAGTCATTAGCAATGAAAAATAGCAAATTTCAAGGAACGGGTAGTAAAAACCCCGAACAATGGATAATAAAAAAACCAAGCAACAAGCAATAACACAAATTCCGAGAAAAAAATGATACTAATATCTAGAAACAGATTATAACAACTCCATTATATCGAATGATACTAATCCAAAGTATGATACAATATGATACAGTTAACCCTAGAATTGGATAATATTAATTACAGAAATTAGTAATAGCCAGCCCTGGCAACAAATGAAAAAAAATTAGTAACAATCAAGAAAAAGTTCTTCAGAAGATAAATAAAAATCTTGACCATCTCTTAATAAGGAAAATAAAAAAATAGAAAACAACACTCAAAAATCCCAGATAAGGATGGTAAAACCCCCTAACATCGTGTAATAAAATTAGTTTAAGTCAAAACCAATAATAAAACCCAGAAACATACAATACCAATAAAAAAAGGACAAAAACAACTCCTGGAAACAGCCAGTGTTAATCAACAGTAGCGATTCCTATGCTAATATTATATACCTCAAAATACTTTGTTTTTATGAGTGCGAAACGACCGCAACTATAAAATATAATAGTTTTGGCCAGGGGCTAAGAAACACTAAAAATTAAGAAATTAACACATGGTTTATTGCTACTGAGCATTCAACAGAACATTGAAAGTTAAATTTAGTGATGTATCTTAAACTGAAATCCGTTAAGTTTTATGATACTTTAGCGTAGTTGGATTCCTTTGATGATTTCTGAACGTCGATAAGTAATCGCAAGTTAACTAATAAATTTCTCGAGTGCATACAATCTACGAGCAAGTTTCAATTCGATGACCATATGGAGGTAAAGGGTTTCTATAGGATTCTATATTCCATATTTGGTGCAGGTGGTAATGTAAAAACTTGATTTATGATAATTGATTTATTAATTCTAGTCTCTTTTTAAATTTAATTGTGATTCGAAAAAATTCACATAGGTAGGCTAAACAAATTAACAAATATTTATTATGCTAAAGAAAAAACTAATTTTTAAGTTAGCTATTCATAAAGCCAGAGACATTTTAAGGAACAAGAGGTAATTTTAGAAAATTGCATCAAAATTATTCTTTGTTGTTCTTAGTTTCTACTACTGTATTAGAAGAAGTTTAAAAATCTAAAAAAATGCATTTGTATGGTAGTAAAATGTTTATTTAAATTCATAGAATTGGTCGAAGTTCGAGACTGAGGCGTATTAAACAGAATAATGCCGAATCCCAAAAACACATAACAACACCTAGAAACGGAAAACTAAATAAATCCTAGCAAAGGATAATAAAATCAACAAAGGATAATACTAATACCTAATAACGGACAATGACAAATCTTATAGAGATGGATCATAAAATAAGCCCTAGTAGCGGATAATATCAATGAATAGAAATGGATAATAAAAACGCTTGGAATAAACAATAATACCATCTAGAAACGAAAAAGAAAAACACTTATCGATGGATAATACTGAATCCTGAAAATAGATAATAACAACCCTTAACGATGAATAATGAACAAAAACTAGCAACGAAACATAACAACTCTTAGAGAAGGATAGCAGTAATCCCTATGATCTGATAATAAAAAAAATTATAAAAGAACAATTCTCAACTCTAGAGGATCAGATAATAGCAAACCAATTGCAATATATAATAAAGAAATCTAGCAGCGAACCATAAAACTCTTGAAAAAAGATAATAACAATCCCTGACATCGAACGATAAGGAGAGATATGAGCGATAAATAACAATCACTAGCAAAGAATTATAAAAAAACTTTGTAGCGGATAATACCAATTCCTAGAAATGGATAAAAAAAAACAAACAATAGTGACCCCTTGAAAAAAAATCAATCCTCAAAAAAATGATAATAACAACCCTAGGAAAGGATGATAATACCCCTATCAACAGGCAAAGAAGCCCTTATAAAGAATTATATATAAATCCCTAGAAACGGCTGATAACAATTTCTAGAAACAAAAAATAACAACCCATAGCAATGAATAATACAACACCTAGCAAGAAACAGTAACAACTCGTAGAGAAGAATGATAATAATCATTACTATCAGGTGATAATTATCCGCAAAACGAGCAATACAACTCCTAGCTAAGGATAATAAAGTAAACCCTAGTAACAGTGCATACCAATTTTTGGAAACTGATAATAATAACGCTGAGCAACGTATAATAAAATTAGCCCTAGAAATGAGCACTAAGAAGTCCTAGTAAAGCATAGTACCAATCCCCAATAATGGATAATAGATCATCCCGATTCCTAAAAATAGATAATTAAAATCCATAACAATAGATATTTAAAAAAAACTAACAACGAACAATAGCATCACCCAGAAATAGGTAATAACAACCCCTGGCAATTGATAATAAAAACATAAAACAACAGAAACAACTCTTAGAGAAGAATAAAATAATGATACCGGCTTTCGGATGATAAAAAAGTCCTATGAATGAACAATAAAGTTACTAGTATCGAATAATAAAACAAACAGCAAAAAATAACAATAGTCACTCCTTTCAAAGGATAATACCAATCCTAAAAAAATGGCAACGACAGTCTCTAGAAAAGGATAATAAAACGGATAAAAAATCCAAATAAGGATTATAAGAATTCCATGAAACGGTTAATAACAATTCCTAAAAACAAATAATAAAAAATGCTACCAATGGAAAATAAAAACCTTAGCAACAAACTATAACCACTCATAGAGAAGAGTAATCATATTCCTTGTCATCGGATAATACGAAACCCTATAAACGACTAATGACAACCTCTAGCAAAGGATAGTAAAATAAACCCTAGTGACAATTAATACCAATTTTTAGAAACAGTAATGATAACCGCAAGCAAATTATAATAAAATTAGCCCTAGAAACGGACAAAAATAATTCTAAGGAAAGGATAATATGAATGCCCAATACCGGATAATAATAACCCCTGTCGAAGGATAATAGTAATTCTTTAAAACAGATATTAAAATAAACCATAGGAACAGATAATACGGTGTATACATATGAAACCGGTATTGCCATTTAGCGGCCAGTAGGCACACTTGTAGGCACTGTCGGAACTTACCATTTGTGCTAATTGGCGTATTGTCATC
>NC_046664.1:77426205-77433913 GCF_010883055.1 Belonocnema kinseyi | reverse complement strand
CGCATACTTTGAATAAAATATTTGTTATCATTCTCTTGAAATAAATGTGTTTTTTTCTTGAAAAAATACCGGTTTCATATGTATACACCTGGTACTAATTCCTAAAAAAGGATAGTAGGAACCCATAACGACAGATAATAAAAAAACTAGCAATTAACAATAGCAGCCCCAGACGAAGATAATAACAATTTCTAACAAAGGATAATAAAAAACACCTCGCAAATGATAATACCGATTCTAACAAAAAATGATAATGAGAACCACAAGAGAAGAACAATAAAACCTTCTATCAACGGATAAAACTACAAATAAGGTATTAAACGATTTCCTAAAAAATTGCTAAGAACATCACCTAGAAACAAACAATGACAAACCCAAACAATGGAAACGACAAAAAGAACATAGTCAAATAATAAAAACATCTAGAGAATAATGATTAAAATAATACAAAGGTACAATAACAAATCCCAGAGAAGGCTAACAACAAACCCGCAGTAACAGATGATAAATTAAACTCCAACCACGGATAAAACCAATTCCTACAATTAGGTGATAGAAATTCCTATAAATAGAAAATAATATTCTTCAGCAGTGGTTATTAATAAAAAAGATATCAGAGGATATAAAAATAATTCCTATAAGAAAACGATAACAACTTCTATCTTCGGATAATGAAACAAATTATAGTTACAGTTAATACCAATTTCTATAAATGGATAATAATAACCTTCAGAAACGTATAATAAAATGAGCCCTAGAAACGAATAATTTAAATTGCTAGGAAAGGATAATACCAATTGCTAAAAATATATAATAACAACCCTCAACAACAAATAATAAATACCGTAGAAACGAAGAATAGATACCCCCAGAAACGGATAATAATAACCCCTAGCAAGGGTTAATAACAAAACTGGAAACGGACAACAATTCCTACCATCGGATAATAAAAAAATTTCCTAAACGAACAATAACAACCACTAGCAACGAATAATAACAAAAGACCTAGTAACGGATAATAACATTTCTTAAAAAAGGATGATAACATAAGCCAGAGAAGCAACAGGTACCTCCTTGTAGAGTATAAGACCAATCCTAACAAATGATAATAATTACACCTAGAGAGGATAATAAAACCCCTTCTCAACAAAAAAAACCCAAATGGAGGATCAGAAGAATTCCTATGAAAGCAAATAGCAAGCGCTGAATACGAAAAATAAAAAGAACAACCCCTAGCAGCGGATCATACAAAACCTAACAAACAACAACAAAAAATTATAGAGAAGAATAATCATAATCCCTACCATCGGATAATGATGAATCCTCGCCATCGGATAATAATGAATCCTATAATATACTAATAACAACCCCTAGCTAAGGATAATAAAATAAAACCTAGCAATAGGTTGTACCAATTTTTATCAACAGATAGTTAAAACCATAAGCAAAGTATAATAAAATAAACCCTAGATACGAACAATGATAATTGCAAAGAAAATATAATACCAATCCCTAATAACAGAGAATAACAACCACTATCATAAGATAATAATCTGTTGTAATAGATAATAAAATGGACTATGGGAACAGATAATACCATCTCCTAAAAATAGATAATAAAAACCTATGAACTAATAACCTCTAGCAATGTATAATAAAAAAACCTAGAAACAGACAACAACAACTCTTAGATAAGGATAATAATAATCCCTATCATTGAATGATAAAAGAGCCATATAAACGAACAATGACAACCACTAGCCACGAATAAAAACAAAAAACCTAGTAACGAATAATACAATTCTTTAAAAAAGGGTAATAACATAAGCCAAAAAAGCAAAAGATACCTCCTTGCAAAGTATGATACCAATTCTGAAAAATAATAATAACTACACTTAGAGAGGATAATAAAACCCCCTATCAAAGGAAAAAAGCCAAATAAAGGGTTATACGAATTCCAAGAAATGACAAATACCAAGCCCTAGATACGAAAAATAAAAAGAACAACCCTTAGCAGCGGATAATACAAAATCTAGTAAAGAACAATTAAAAAACGTGGAGAATAATAATCATAATCACTACCAATGGGTGACAATAAGACCTTACCATCGGACAATAATAAATCCTAAAACTACCAATAACAACCCCCAGCTCAGGATGATAAAATAAATCCTCGTAACAGTTTATACCAATTTTTATAAAGAGATAATAACAACCCTAATCAAAGTATAATAAAAGAAACCATAGAAACGAATAATAATAATTTCTAGGAAAACGTAATACCAATCCCTTATAACGAAGAATAACAACTACTGTCAAAATATAATAATCCATTGAAATAGATAATTATAGAAATAAACCATATAAGCAGATAATAACAACTCCTAAAAATAGATAATAACTCATGATAACAGATAATATAATAACCTTGCAACAAACAATAGCACGTCTCAGAAACAGATAATTATAATAAACTCTAGCGACTGATAATAAAAAAAAAACCTAGAAACGGACAACAAGAACGCTTAGAGAAAAAAAATAATAATCCCTACCATCGGATAAAAAAAGCCCTATCAACGAACAATAACAACCACTAGCAACGAATAATAACAAAAAACTTAGTAACGGATAATAACAATTCTTAGAAAAGGATGATAACATAAAACAAAGAAGAAAATACCTACTCCTTGCAAAGTATGATACTAATCCTAAAAAATTTTGATAACTACCTACAGAGAGGATAATAAAACTCCCTATCATCGAAGGAAAAAAACCAAATAAAGGATTATGCGAATACCTAAAAACGACAAATAACAAGCCCCATATATGAAAAATGAAAAGAACAAACCCTAGCAACGGATAATACAAAACCTAGCAAGCAACAATGAAAAATCATAAAGAAGAATAATCTCTACAATTGGATAGGAATAAGAAACCCTGTAAACGACTGATAATAACCCCTGGCATAGTATAATAAAATAAACGCTAGTGGCAGTTAATACTAATTTTTAGAAATGAATGATATTAACTATGAGCAATGTATAATAAAATCAACCCTAGAAATAAACAATAATAGTTTTGCAGCAAAGGATAATACCAATCCCTAATAACGGATAACAACAATACCTGTCAAAAGATAATAATAATTCATTGAAACAGATGATAAAATGAACAATAGGAACGGATTATATCAATTCTTAGAAATGAATAATAACATCCCATAACAACAGATAATAACAACTCCTAGCAATGAATGATAAAAGACCTAGCAATAGAGAACAAAAAATTTTAGAGAAGAATAATAATGATCCCTTCCATCAGATAATAAAGCAGCTCTATAAACGAAGAAAAAAATTCGAGCAACAGATAATAAAATAAACTCAGCGAAATATAATAATAATTCCTAGAAATAATAACAAACCTTAGAAAAATATAATATCAATGCCTAAAAAATAAAATAAAAAATATTTATTGCCAGCGGCAATGTAAAAACTTGAAGGATGACAATTGATTCATTAATTCAATTCTCATACTCAAAAGTTGTGCTTCACAAAAAATCAACATAGGAAGAAAAAATTAACAAATATCTACTATGTGAAAGAAAGACATAATGCTAAATTTGGGTATTTCCAAAGCCAGGACTATTTAAATATTGTTTTGAATTTTACAGACATAAAAATTATTATTCTTTTTTACAGTTTATACCATGGGCATCGAAGGAGCTTATTCTAACAAAGGTATCTAAATGGTAGTATATTTTTCTTGGAATTGATCAAATTCATGAAAATCCGAGAATGAGGCAATAAACGCGATGCAAAAATCGGTATGACAGCTGGAGCTTCAAAAGGCTCAAAGGACATAAAAGATACGAGCGCGCCTTGCGTATATGAGGAAACTGCGAAGAACAAGGAAATTTTTTCTTTTTTTCTTCTTCATAAGACGAAGATGCGACTCCAGGCGTCGTAGCCTGACAAATTTATAGTCCACTTACGCTTCCATGTACCAGCTCGGAATTCACGTTCAACCTTAAATTTAAGCGAGAAAGTCAGAAAGTACAACGAAAATCTAAATCCTTTTCTCTCAGACCAAAACTGAAAAAAATGATAAGACTTTTAATTTTTTTAAAATTTTTTTCCATATTTTGCTAAAGTAAAATTTTCAATTGATGAATCAAGGTGGGTGAACGACTTTATTTTCAAAATTCAATCAATTTTTTTTTGACTAATTTTTCATTTTGCTTGGTCATTAATACTGAAAGAACAGCACCATCATCGGGTGGAACTTTTTAACATAAAACCTTTTAGAAACGGAAAAATTAATTTAAGATAAAAATTAACAGGTAAAATAAATATTTTAATTTAATTTGCAAAATGTTATTTTTTATTAAAATAGTTGAAATTATTAACTTTTCAACCTACAAAGTTGAATTTTCAACGAAAATGTTGATTCGTGAAAACAAAGAAGATTAAGGATCAACCAAATACAGTTTCATTTACAATCAAATAATTTCTTTTTTTAAACAGTTACATTTAAAAGGAAAAGTGTATTTTAAATAATTTTTGACCAAAAAAGATGACTTTTCATCAAAATACTTGAAGTTTTAATAAAATAATTAAATTTTCAACTAAATGGTCGAATTTTTAAGTAATAATTGCATTTTTTACTTATGACGATTATTAATATTCAGTAAAGAAAGATGAATTTTCAAACAATCACTCAAATTTCAAAAAAAGGCAAACTTTAAAGCAGAAAAAAAGCATTTTCAAGATAAGGGTCAAATTTTCAAACAAATTGATGAACAAAGAACCAACAAAAAATTGGTTGACAACAAAGTTTGAATTTTATCCTAGTAGTTGAATTTTCATAAAACATATCAATTATTAACAAAATATTTTTACTTTGAATGTAAAAGTTGAACTTAAAACCAGCATGATGAATTTAAAAAAATTAAACAAATATATGATTTTTCAGTCAAGAAAGAAAATAAGATTTTTCTAAATTGACGAAGTTTCAAGTAAAAAAAAAAAATTCTGTAAAATAGGTCGAATTTTCAACAAGAAAATACAAATAAAAATGAAATCAACTAATAATATGATAGCAGATGTTTTTATTTGAAAATATTTAAATTTTGAATGAAAAAACAGTTAAATTTAATTTTCAAAAAGAAATTTTTTTAACAAAATGGTAGAATCCTGAACCGAGGAAGAATAATTTTTAACCAAAAAGTTGCATTTTTATCTAAAGAATATGAATTCTCAAAAAATAGTTGAATTTTTAACCTTTACAGATGTAATTTCTACTAAACGAGATGAATTTTAAAACCAAGAATCCGAAATTCTAACCAAATAAATGAGGTTTCAAATGAAAAATTAAATTTTTTAACTTGAAAGTCAAATTTCTAGACATAAAATGAAAACGTTTGAATTAAGGTACAATAATTAAATTTTATGAGAAAACAAACCATTTTTTAACAAAATTGTCAATTTTTTAACGGAAACGATAAAGTTTTAACTGAACCGATGAATTTTTCAACAACAAAGAAATAAATTCGAAACAAATAGTTGATTTTTCAGTCAAGAAACTCTAAAATTAATCCACGTTTTTTAAAATTCACACCAAAAAATGTTTAAAATAAAAAAGCAAGGTTTCAACAAAAATAGTTAAACTTTCAACCAGAAAGTTGAACTCAGAACTAGCATGATGGATTTTTCTACACAAAATAAATTCTTAAGTGCAGAATTAATATTTATTAAAAAATATCCATCTCTAACCAAAACTATTAAAGATATATTTTTAGATCACAAAATTTAATTTAAAAAAAAAAACGAATTTTCAACATAATAATTACATTTCAACCAGAAAGTTTAATTCAGAACTAGCATGATGGATTTTTCAACACAAAATAAAATTTTAACTGAAGAATTAATTTTTAATAAAAGTATCCATCTTTAACAAGAACTATTAAAAATAGATCTTTAGATAAAAAAATTTAATTTGAAAAAAAACGAATTTTTAACATTTTAGTTAAATTTTTAACTAAATTTAATTGATTATATCAGTAATTGTGTTTTTGAACATTATTACCATAAAATCAATTATATTTTATTGCATTAACAATATATAGATATTACATTATATTATTAAAAATAATTAAATTAATTTCAAAAAACGCATTTTCAACCGAAAAGATGAATTTTCCAGTAAGATGAATCTTCAACAACAAAATTATTATTTTTTGAACTAAGTGTATCAAATCTTCATCAATTAGTTCAAGGCTTAACACTAGATGAATAATTTACAAATAAACAATTGAAGTTTTATTTCAGAAAGCTTAATTTTATACTAAAACGCATAATTTTTCAAGCCAAAAGACGAATTTTCAAAACAAAATTAAATACTCAACCAAGAAAGATTTTAGTTAAATTTTAATAAAAACAATATGAATTTTTAACAAAAAGGTAATTTTCTGCCAAAATAGTTACATTTTAAACCCATAATGACGAATTTTCAACAAAAAATTAAATTTTGAACAAATTAATTATATTTTCAACCAAAAGAGTATCGAGAAAAAAATTCTAAATGGTATATCAAAATAGTCTTGGTAAATAGAATCACCTAAATTTGCAAATAAATATTTTTGAAGTTTGCTTAATCCAGAAATAATCAGCTTCCTGAAAATAATCTTATTCATTTCTATCTCGTTATATAAATCTCAGAGTATCAAAGGCGATATTAAAAAAAAGTTGAATTTTCCACCAAAAGGAATGACGTCTGAAGCAAAATTGTTGAACTTGAAGTAAAATTAATTAAATTTTGAACAAAAATGATTAATCTTCAACATAAATAGTTAAATTCTATGATAAAAAATTAATCTTCTAATAGGAAAGAAAATGTTTTAAAAAAATAGTTCAATTATACACTAAAAAGATCAATTTTGAACTAGAATCATCAATCTTCAAACAAAATTTTTGCTTTTTGAGTAAAAAGTTTAAGCATTAACAAAGTAGTTCAATTTTTAAGCTAATTTTTTTGTATCGTACGATTTTTGAGAAGGTAAAATGTATTAAATAATTTGATTTAAATTTTTTTGACTACTGGTATACAGTCAATATTTTTTTATATTGATTTTTATTCATGATTTGTGATAAAATTGCTCTGAAGGTCCGTTGGGATTCGAACCCAGATCTTTCAGATTGCCGGTTTTAATTATTTAGCGATTTTTTTGAGACACTGTTATTATTAATTTTTTCTTAATTATTGAACATAAATTGATACTTTGCTTTAAGCTTATGTAATAGAATATTTTCTATAACTTTTATAATAAAAGTTTGTTTTTATTCACAATACCCGTTCTAATTATATAATTTTTAAAAAATTTCTGATGTTGTCAAATGAGTATCCGAATTAATTTTTTTTTAATTATTTGCACATGTTTTTTTTCTACATTTAGCTTAAAAGGTTATGACTAAATCAAATTTCTATTATTGAAAATTTATATTTTGAAAAAATTTAAAGCAAAAATTATTTGAATTTTGCCATGTAAGTAACTGATTATTGCTTCTTATGTTGCGAATTGATTCATTACTTATAACCTAAATAATAGATAGAAGTATAATTATATTTAAAATAATTTTAGTTCAATTTTATAATGTTTTAAAATGTTTTTTATGTGTAATGAGTATCTAAATTTAATTTTTAAAATTATATA
>NC_046664.1:77410271-77426105 GCF_010883055.1 Belonocnema kinseyi | reverse complement strand
TCTATTTTATTAAATTATATGATTTCTTTAAAGTTTTGTGATGTTGTGAACTGAGTATCTAAATTTAATATTCAAAATTATACGATCAGTATTATCGAATTTGTTCCGAAATGAGTTTAAAACCTTATGTTATTGCATATTAACTATAATTTGTATAATGAATGTGTATTAATCTTTAATGTAGCTCTATGACATTTCTGTTATTTTTTAAATGTTCGTGATGTTTTGAAATGAGTATAGTACCGTCCAGAAATGTCAGTCTGCTAAAAAATCTTATCGAACACACGTCTTTTTAATATCGTTATTATCTCCGCAATAAATTTAGTTAGAAAAATTGAAAAAAAAACCATTAGAAAGATTATTAAATTTTACGTCGCTTTAGTCGAACGTGACTCATGTACGATAAAGATCGAACTTTACTTTTAGGTAAATTCGTTGGCTCGTTTATAGGGCAGTGGACTATCATACACGCGCGCTAACTTTTGTATTCACAATTTTTTTTTTAAATTATATAATGAATAGAGTTCTGAGAATCAATTTTATGATGTTTTGATATTCGCGAACCGCAAATTCAGCGTTGAAAACTTAATTGTGAAAACGTAATAAATAGCTTAATTCTGGCTAATTTTTAAAAGATGTCTGTGAACTTATTGTTTAATTTATACAGGGTCGGTTTCATAAATAGTACGAGTGATTTTCAATAGCCCAGTCGGAGCTGTAGAGAAAATCTCGCACGGCAAGAACTTTTACTCGAATAATCGCCTGCAAGCATTTGCGGAGTAATTATCGCGCGAGAAGTAAACCCTTTTGAAAGCTTTCGTTACGTTCTCAAAGTTCCAGAAGTAGTAGGAACGACTTTTTATAGTCTAGATGGATCAATAAAAGAATTTATGGACAGGATAGGTTATGGGGAATGTCAGGAATCAAATGCGTGCCCACCCAGTTTCCTAAGAGCATTTGCTAGACAAATATCGCGCGAGAAGTAAACTTTTCTGGTAGGCTTCCGTCGCGCTCTCAAAATGTACCGCGCTATTGAGCAGCGCCAGTAAAAACAGCTGATTTGCTCATTGAATCACCTTTAAACGCCTGCTCAAGCATAGTGAAAGTCTCAGTTGCAGACTTTCCAAGTTTAGTACGCAATTTTATTTCGCAAAGTTGCTCGAACGTGCGGTGCATTTTGAGAGCGTGACGGAAGCCGACAGAAATATTTCTGACATTCCCCACCACCCATCCTGTCCGTAAATCTTGATTTTGCTTCACCTGGGCTATAGAAAATCAGTTCTAATACTTATGGAACTTTGAAAGCGCAACGGAAGCATCTGAAAGGGTTTACTTCCCGCGCGATAATTACTCCGCAAATAATCGAAGGCGCCTCTTCGAGCATGCATTTGATTTCGGACGTCCCACACTACCCACCCTCTCCTTAAATCCCTCTTGTGCTCCGACTGGTGTATAGAAAGTCAGTCCTACTACTTATGGAACTTTGAAAGCGCGACGGAAGCTGTCAAAGGATTTACTTCTCGCGCGATATTTACTCCGCAAATGTTTAGAGGCGACTGCTTATAGAACAGACCCTGTATTTATTCAAATAAAATAAAATATTAATTATAGTTTGTAACTATAGTTAGTTTGATAGTAAAATAACTTCTGTAATGAAATTTTGTCAGCAATTTAACTGGTCCCTTGTTTTATGAATTCGTGAGCGGAGTTCTATCGTTGATTGATAGAACCTGAAATTTGTAGAGCTAATAAAAAAGCGCGAAAGTCGTAAAAAATTCCAATCTGAAGTTGAATGGTGGGTATTTTTTCTCCATCCATCTCATCTCTCTTTGTCATTTGCAGGCGTCAATTCACTTTTACAAGGACATATTTTCCTAAAGGGCAATTTTCCAAAACCATTAACATCGATCGGTTCTATCGAATCGAAGGTGCTTTCACTTGCGAGTGCAGTATATTCAATTTATCTCGCGTAATCGAACGCTCCTGACTTGTTTTTCTTGTAATGCGAAATTGAGTTTTACCTCTAGATTCCGCGAAATAGCTTAAGCTCAAATAAACCAGCAAAGATAACAAAAAAGATACGAGCATCTATTTATTGCAGGCACGTTTAGTGAAAATCGACTGCACTTCAGAGGTACTAAACTTTTTTCAGAGGTAAAAAGAGAATGAAGCAAAAAATAGTTTCTACTGAGAAAGCAATTAATCCCTGTTTTGCGTACAAAATCATAGTAAAGTTTAGCTAATAAATTCAACTATTCCATTTTTGTTTACAATTTTTTTTCAGTTGAAAATGAAACTATTTGGTTGAAAATTCGACCATTCTACTTCTTAATTCTTGATTTTAATTGAAAACTTATCTCTTGGTAAAAATTGCATTTCTTTGTTTAAAGATCTAAATAGTTTTTGTTGAAACTTAGTTTTTTTCACTGAAAAGTCTACTATTCTATATTTTGTTAATAACCTATATTTTCTTGTTAAAAATCTGATTTTTTTAAGTCACCAATTTATTTCGAAAATCATTTTTTTTCTTGAGGATAGAGCAGTTTGTATTAAAACTTTTTTTCTTATTTCTGCAGAATCCTTGACAGTTGAAAATTTAACTCTTTCGTTAACAATTGTTTGGTTTGTAAACGCATCTCTTGTGATAGAAATTTCATCATTTTGGGTACAAAATTAAACTATTCTGACTAAAATTCAACTAATGTCAAAAATTAATTTTTTGGGTTAAAAAATTAACTATTTTGTTGAAAATATGTTTTTATTTACATATTTAACTAATCCACTGTTAGTTTAAATTTTATTTATTAGTTAAAATTTTAACTATTTCTTTGAGAATTCAACTAATTAGTTGAAATGCAATCCTCCTTGCTAAATATGTTTTTCATAGTTCAAACTTTAACTATGTTCTTGAGATTTTTTTTTGTGTGAAAAATTGTGTTTATAACGAAAAATTCAACTATTCAGTTTAAACCTACAAATGCTTAGTTCACTGTTGATTGCGTTTTTCAAAAATTAATTGTTGTTGTTGAAGATTTCACTATTTCTAAGAAATTTTTGTTCCGTTGTTGAAACCTAATTGAAAAAAATTATTATTGAACTAACTGGTGTAAGAACGGGTTATTTTTCGTCAATTAAACTATTTGGTTAAGAATTATAAAGTATTTTAATGAAAATATATCCTTATAGGTACAAAATTAATATTATTATTTAAAAGTGCATCTTCATAATTTAAAATTCATCTTTTTTGGTAGAAATTTCACGTTTTTGGGTAAGAATTTATGTTTTTTAGATAAAAATTTTTATAATTTTTTGACCCTAATCTTAAAGCATCTTAAAAATAAATCATCTTGAACATAAAAAACCTTGAACATAAAATTTCTTCAAAATAAACCATCTTGAACACAAAAAATCTTTAAAATAAACCATATTGAACATAAACCACCTGGAACATAAATTACCTTTAACATACAAAATTTTGAACATAAACCATCTTAAAGATAAGCCATATGGAACACAAACTACCTTGAACATAAACTCTCTTGAAAAAAAAACCATCTTGAACACAAAAAATGTTGAAGCCCAACCAGCCTTATCTTAAACTATCTTGAAAATAAACCACCTTTAACATAAACTCTCTTGAAAAAACCATTTTGAACACAAAAAATGCTGAACCCAAACCACCCAAATCTTGAACCATTTTGATAATAAACCACCTTGAACATAAAACACATTGAACATAAACCATCTTAAAAAGAAACCTTGAAGATGAATCAACTTACACTTAAACCATCCTTTATCTTATCTTGAACATAAGCCACCTTGAACATAAATAATTTTTACATCGACCATGTGGAACATAAAGAATCTGGAACACAAACCATTTTGAAAATAAACAACCTTTACATACACCATATTTAATATAAATAATGTTGAACATAAAACATCTTGAGCACAAACTATCTTAAAAATTAAACATCTTGAAAATAAACCATCTTCAATATAAACCATCTTGAACATAAACAATCTAGACCATAAACCGGTTTGAACTTAAACCATCTTAAAGATAAGCCGTCTTTCATAAAAACCATTTTAAAGATTGGATATCTTAAAAATAGGCCTTCTTCAAAGTAAATCGTCTTGAACATAAAGCATCTGGAACCCAAAATATTTTGAAAATGAAACCACCATGAACATAGACCAACTTTAATATAAAGAATGTTGAACATAAACCATCTTGAAAACAAGCTTTCTCAAAAATAAACCATCTTGAGCACAAACTCTCTTAAAAATCAAACATCTTGAAAATAAACCATCTTCAATATAAACCATCTTGAACACATACAATCTAGACCATAAACCGGTTTGAACCTAAAACATCTTAAAGATAAACCATCTTTTATAAAAACCATCTTAAACATTAGACAGCTTAAAAATAGGCCTTCTTGAAAGTAAACCATCTTGAACATAAAGCATCTGGAACCCAAAATATTTTGAAAATTAAACCACCTTGAACATAGACCATCTTTAATGTAAAGAATGTTGAACATAAACCATCTTGAAAACAACCTTTCTTAAAAATAAACCATCTTGAGCACCAACTCTCTTAAAAATCAAACATCTTGAAAATAAACCATCTTCAATATAAACCATCTTGAACACATACAATCTTGACCATGAACCACTTTGAACTTAAACCACCTTAAAGATAAACCATCTTTTATAAAAACCATCTTAAACATTAGACAGCTTAAAAATAGGCCTTCTTGAAAGTAAACCATCTTGAACATAAAGCATCTGGAACCCAAAATATTTTGAAAATTAAACCACCTTGAACATAGACCATCTTTAATGTAAAGAATGTTGAACATAAACCATCTTGAAAACAAGCTTTCTTAAAAATAAACCATCTTGAGCACAAATTCTCTTAAAAATCAAACATCTTGAAAATAAACCATCTTGAACACATACAATCTAGACCATAAACCGGTTTGAACTTAAACCATCTTAAAGATAAACCGTCTTTTATAAAAACAATTTAAACATTGGACAGCTTAAAAATGGGCCTTCTTGAAAGTAAACCGTCTTGAACATAAAGCATCTGAATCACAAAATATTTTGAAAAATAAACCACCTTGAACATAAACCATCTTTAATATAAAGAATGTTGAACATAAACCATCTTGAAGAAAGCTCTCTTGAAAATAAACCATCTTGAGCACAAACTCTCTTAAAAATTAAACATCTTGTAAATAAACCATATTCAATATAAACTATCTTGAACACATGCAATCTTGACCATGAACCACTTTAAACTTAAACCACCTTAAAAATAAACCATCTTTTATAAAAACCATCTTAAACATTAGACAGCTTCAAAATAGGCCTACTTGAAAGTAAAACATCTTGAACATAAAGCATCTGGAACCCAAAATATTTTGAAAATTAAACCATCTTGAACATAGACCATCTTTAATACAAAGAATGTTGAACATAAATCATCTTGAAAACAAGTTTTCTTAAAAATAAACCATCTTGAGCACAAACTCTCTTATAAATTAAACAACTTGAAAATAAACCATCTTCAATATAAACCATCTAGAACACATACAATCTAGACCATAAACCGGTTTGAACTTAAACCATCTTAAAGATAAACCGTCTTTCATAAAAACCATTTTAAACATATGGACATCTTAAAAATAAGCCTTCTTAAAAGTAAACGGTCTTGAACATAAAGCATCTGAATCACAAAATATTTTGAAAATAAACCACCTTGTACATAGACCATCTATAATATAAAGAATGTTGAACATAAACCATCTTGAAAACAACCTTTCTTAAAAATAAACCATCTTGAGCACAAACTCTCTTAAAAATCAAACATCTTGAAAATAAACCATCTTCAATATAAACCATCTTGAACACAAACAATCTTGACCATGAACCACTTTGAACTTGAACCATCTTAAAGATAAACCATCTTTTATAAAAACCAGCTTAAATATTGGACATCTTAAAAATAGGCCTTCTTGAAAGTAAACCGTCTTGAACATAAAGCATCTAAATCACAAAATATTTAAAAAATAAACCACTTTGAACATAAACCGTCTTGAACATAAGCTTTCTTGAAAATAAACTACCTTGAGTATACAATCTCTTGAAAATCGAACATCTTAAACATAAACCACCTGGAACATAAAATATCTTGAAAATAAACCATTTTAAACATAAACTACCTTGAACTTAAAACAGCTTGAAGTAAACCACATTTAATATAAACCATCTTTAATATAAAGCATGTTGAACATAAACCATTTTGAACTCTAGTTCTCTTAAAAATGAACCATCCTGAGCATAAACTATCTTGAAAATTAAACATCTTGAACATAAACCATCTGAAACAGAAAATAGCTTGAAAATAAACCATCTTGAACATAAACAACCTTGTTCATAAGCCACCTTGAACTTAAACCATCTTGAAGTTATCCATCTTGTAAATAAATCACCTTGAACATAAACTATCTTGAGCATAAACCATTTTAAACATAAGCTCTCTTGAAAATAAATTATTTTGAACATAAACTATCTGGAACATAAACTATCTTGAAAATAAACTATCTTGAACATAGACAATATTTAAGGTAAACCATCTTTAACGTAAACTATCCTAAAGAAAAACATCCTAAAGAAGAAACTCTATAAGAATCGGATCGTTGAAAAAGATTGCCATGCATATTAATAATGATAATAGTGATAGTCGGATAGAGTGCACCCCATAAGAGCCATTTTACTAGGACGCCTTCATATGTATGCTAATCAGCCGAGGGGCTGAATTTATTATGCGAATTACGTGTAAACGCTCTCTCCTAAGGAGTTTAGACGAAGTTAAATTGCCCTCCGCGATCCAACAACCGGTACTCATCCTTCTAGTCTCTAATATTAGAGGAGATAATTGAATTTAACCCTAACTAACGTTCCTTTCTAATTAACCTGTGTATCATCCTGATTACCTTTGTCCGATTATCGCGATTCGTGATAGATCATCATCTTCTTGTCTCTGCGGCCCTAATTTTCATCACGAATTATACAAATTCTCCCCTTTCCAATTTAAAGAAACTCTTGGAAGAACTATTGGAAATCTCAGCAGTCTAGCATGAGTGTAGAAATCTTGGAAATCTTTGGCTTACAGGGTGGACCAAGATAAAGTTTAGTCGATCCGATGAGAATCCTACATGAGTTATAATCATGAGCAGGGTCGATAATCTCGGAAAGCCTACAAAATTTCTAACAAATCTTGGAAATCTCTATAAGAATCTATCAAACTCGATTAAATCCGAAAGTCACCGAGTTTAGTCGATCGGGGAGAATCTTAAGTGAATTTTGAACTTGAGCAGAGTCGGAAGTCTCGGAACTCCCAGAAATTTCAATCAAATCTTGGAAATCTCTATAGGAATCTATAAGCATCGATTGAATCCGAAAGCGGCCGAGTATAGCCGATCTGAGGAAAATCCCACGTGAGTTTTGAACTCGAGCAGAATTGGAAATATCGGAACTCCCGGAAATCTCAACGAAACCTTCGAAATCTCTATAAGAATCTATAAGAATCGATTGAAGTCGAAAGTCGCGGAGTTGAGCTAATCGAGGGAGAATCTCACTTGCGTTCTGATCGTGAGCAGGGTCGAAAATCTCAGAACTACCAGAAATCTCAACCAAATCTTGGAATCTTTATAAGAATCTATAAAAATGGATTAAACCAGAAAGTCGCCGAGTTTAGCCGAGCTGGGGAGAATTTCACTTGCTTTATGATCATGACCAGTGTCGGAAATCTCGGAACTCCCAGAGATCTCAATCAAATTTTGGAAATCTCTATTAGAATTTATAAAAATCGATTGAATGCGAAAGTCGCCGAGTTTAGCCGATTGGGGGAAAACACCACGTGATTTCTGATCGTGAGTAGGATCAGAAATCTCGGAACTCCCGGAAATATCAGCGAAATCTTCGAAATCTCCATAAGAATTTTGGTCCATTGCCGCATTCACAGTTTTGGGAGTTCCAGATTCCACAGTAATTTTTCCAGTGGTACAACTATACAGTGGTACAACTACAGTGGTACAACTATAAATAATATAAATCATTTTTCATTAGTAGAAGATGAATTATCAACCAAAAATTTTATAATAATTGTTAGAGCAAATTTTTCTGTCTACTGGTCCAATCAATATATTTAAATATTGATTTTAGAATTGTGAAAAAAGCTCTCTAACTCCGATAAGGAAAAAACCATAATATAGTTGAATATTTTAATAAAATAGTTTAAGTTCTAAACAAACATTAACATTTCAAATCGAAAGAGATGAATTTTCAATAGAAATTAAAAAATTATTAAATTTTAAGAAACCTAAATTAAATTAAAAATCAAGTTTAAAATCTGATTTAACGTTCAGTAATCAAGTTAATGTATAAAATTGCTGAAAATAAAAACAAAAATCCGTCGACCAAATTTGAATAAACACCTTAAAATATTCCTATTCTGATTTGAAAAAAGACCTTTTAAAAAAAATCCGAAAAATCTCCTTCCTTTTCTTTTTTTACTTCTTTCGTCTTCTTTATTTTTATTATTATTAAAGAAAATTAAAACACAATTGTAAATAATTTTTTCACTAACATTTCCGTACTTATACGGCATCAATATAAGACAAATTGAAAAAATTATTTAAATTCAATGAAAAACAAAATATGCTAATCGTCAACAAAAATTATTACATTTTTAGCTACAGCGAATCATTTAAATCCAAATTATAAATCTTGACAAAAAGAAATATGCAACAGCAGTTTAACATGAGACAAAATATTTGAATTTTCTACCACAAAGATGTTTTTTTTAACCAACAAGGATAATTTTATACAAAAAAGAAGAATTTTAAATCTGAAAAGGATCAGGTTTTAATAAATCATAGATCCTTTAAAATTATAATATCTATCAAATTGTGATTTATATTTTAAAAAATTCAAAAAACCAAAATCGCCTCCTTACCAATTCGAATATAATGTAATAAGTAAACTAAAAAATGGATATTTTTCACCCTTCAACCCACTATAAATTTTAAAAAGAAACAAAAATCCTAATTGTAAATTAAGAAAAAATGTTCAAGCCAAAATTTACTTCCAACTCATAATAAATGTTAAGAGCAACAAACTTCTTTCTTTTAATTAATAAAAAAAGGTGAAAATGATTTAATATTAAATATCATTCAATTAAAATTTACATTATTACAAAAAATGGAGCCCTACAGATTTTTCAACTAAAAAAAAGTATAAATAATTTTCTAGTAAAGTAACGTAGAAAGTCTTTTTTTGTCATAACCATGTAAGTCCCGGGAAATTGTTTAATTTTTGAATTGTTCTTTAAACTCAAATTTACATAAAATTTATCAGTGAAACACTAGAAACGTGCTACAAGAAAAACTGGAAGGCGGAAAAAGGAGAAACCAAATTTTTTCCAATTTTTTAAAACTTTCAAAAAAATTATTTACTCATCAAATAATTTCAAAAATAAAAGCACGAAAACAAATGGACGATTTCAAGAGAATTTTTTCAAATTGTTATAGCAATTATTTTTTAATCAATTAGATAAAAATACGAGATATGGAAAAAACCAATGAAACGCCAATCAGAAGTGTTTTGAAAAATGTGGCATTTACATAAGTCATTAAAAAATAATAAGCGACATCAAATATAATTATGGTCGTAAATAATTTTACGGGGATTTACAATTCATTTTCAGGTAACATACGAAATATAAAAAAACTTTTGAAATGTTTTGCATTTTCGATCAAATAAATCTAAAAATTGACAAATTTTTCAAAAAGGATCCGACTAATCAATTTAATTGTCATCTTCAAATGTTCGTGGCATAGCGCAAAAACTAAAAAAAAAACACTATTAAAAAAATGTGAACTACATTCAATACGTTTTTTGCATTAAACATAAAAGGATCTGAATTTTTTTAATGGTTTCAATAAATGATTAATAATATTTCACAATAAATAGTATATAAATAAATGAAATAATATGTAAAGAAATAAAATAATAAATAATTCATCTATAAAATATTTAAGGATTTAAAAATCCTTAACTGAAATATTTGGATAATTATTTGTTTTCATTTTTTTATCAGTTTAAAGATAATTATCTAAATAAATTAATGTTTTAAATTTATTGTAAGTTAGTTGAATATTGAATTCGCCAATTCACCTTTTTGTTTGCGTATTTTTGAATTTTACAGAAAATTATTCTTGCTTGGTAGTAAAGTATTCTTTTTGTGTAAAAATTCTTCTTTATTATCTTAATATTCAACTTTTTGGTTCAGAATTATTGATTTTTGTTTAAAATTCGTCTTTTTTGTAGCAAATTAATCTTTTTGTTTAAAAGTTCATCTTTTTTAATTGAAACTTTCACTTTTTAATAGAGAATTCTTGAATTACATTGAAAATTCATCATTTTCGGTTGTAAATTAATCTTTTTGTTGAAAAATTAATCTTTTATGGTTGAAAATTTGAATTTTCTGAAATTCAACTTTATGTTTGAGAATTTTTGAATTTTTTTTGACAAATCGTTTCTTATAGTTTAAAATTCAAGTTTTAAGTTCGTAATTTTTAAATTCTGTTAAAAATTCGGCTTTTTTGAAGAAAATCAGTCTTTATGTTTCAAAATTTACGTTTTTAGTTGAAAATTTGACTTTTTAGTTTAGAATTCTACAATTTTATCAAAACTTCGTCTCGTAAGGCTGTAAATTAATATTTCTGTTTAAAAACTCATCAACTTTTTGGTTGACAATTCTTAAATTTTATTGAGAATTCTTTTTTTGTAGTTTAAAATTCATCTTTTCAGTCCAGAATTTTCAAATTTGATTAAAAATTCGTCTTCCTTGAACCAAATGAATCTTTTTGTTTCAAAATTTACGTTTTTAGTTTAAAATTCAACTTTTTATTTTAGAATTCTACAATTTTATTAAAAATTTGTCATGTTATGTTTTAAATTAATATTTTTGTTTAAAAATTCATCATTTTTAGTTGAAACTTTAATTTTGTGTTTAACAACTCTGAGATTTTATTAAATATCCGTCTTGTTTTTTAGTAAATTATTTTTTTTTAATTCTTTTTTTTTAGGCGCAAGTTCCATTGTTTTGTTCAGAATCCTAAAGATTTTCTTCAAAATTCGTAATTTTTGCAATATATTCAGCTTTTTATTTGAAAATTCTTGAATTTGATTGAATATTCTTTATTTCTGTCAGTAAATTAATTTTTTTGTTTGAAAATTCATTTTTGTTTGTTGAAAATTCAACTTTTTAGTTGAGAACTCTTGAATTTAATCAATATTTTCTGATTTGTTTGTGAATTATTTTCTTTGCTTCAAATTTTTTCTTTTTCAGTCGAAAATTTCCTTTTTGATTCTGATATTTAAAAAATCGACTATTTAATATTCAGATCGCATAATTAATATCTGTCAGGTATCCATGATTTATAATTTATAATGTAGAGATTAATAAAAAAGATATTTTTACTTTTTTCACTTTTTAGTATATTGAATAAAATTTACAAAAAACTGCGTCCATCACATAAATATTCATATTTTATTTATTTATGTTTGAGGTAATAAATTTGTCAAATTATCAATATACATTTTTTTCGGTTGAGAATTCTTGAATATAATAAAAAAT
Source organism: Belonocnema kinseyi (assembly GCF_010883055.1). Lineage (NCBI taxonomy): Eukaryota > Metazoa > Arthropoda > Insecta > Hymenoptera > Cynipidae > Belonocnema > Belonocnema kinseyi. The sequence goes on along the minus strand of NC_046664.1, from coordinate 77,414,386 downwards.
TCGTCTTTTTTGGGAGAAAATTAAACTTTTTGTTTAAAAATTCTTCTTTTTTTAGTTGAAAATTCCACTTTTTTTGGTCATTTTATTGAAGATTCGTCTTTTTTGGCGAATTAGTCTTTTTGTTTAAAAACTCTTCTTTTGTAGTAGAATATTCAACTTTTTTGTTCAGAATTCTTTAATTTTGTTAAGAAATTTTCTTTTTTACTAGTAGATTTATCTTTTTGGTTAAAAATTTAATAACTAAGTTTTACAGTTGAACTACTTTTTTATAAATTAAAAAAAATTTCTTTCCTAAAAATGCAACTTTTTTGTTGGGAGTTCTTGTATTTTAGAAAAAATTCGTCTTATTTGGTAAATTTACCTTTTTGTTTAAAAATGGACCTTTTTTAGTTAAAAAATCAACTTTTCGGATGAGGATTCTTAAATTTTATAAAAAATTCGTGTTTTTTATTCTTAAATATTATTGAAAATTTATCTTATTTAGCAGTAAATTAATCTTTTCTTTCAGAAATTCAACTTCTCAATTGAGAATTCTTTAATTTCGTTAAAAATTCGTTCTTTTTGTAGTATATTAATCTTTTTGTTTGAGAAATAATATTTTTAGTTATAAAATTCAACTGTTTGATTGAAAATTCGTCTTTTTGGTAGTAAATTAACCTTTTTGTTTGAAAATTCATCTTTCTTTTTTGAATATTCAAGTTTCTCGTTGAGATTTCTTGAAATTTATTTATAAAAATTGTTTTCTTTTTCGGTAGAAAATTCAACTTTTTGATTGAGAATTCTTAAATTTTATTAGAAATTTGTATTTTGGCTGCGAATTATTAAATTATAAAAAATTCTCTTTCTTAGTAATAAATTAATCTTTCTGGTCAAAAATTCTTCTTTTTTAGTCGAAAATTCAATTTTTTGTTCAAAATTCTTTAATTTTGAACAAAATTTGTCTTTTTTATAGTATATCAATATTTTTGTTTAAAAATTCATCATTTTTTGGTAAAAGTTCAACTTTTTTGTCAAAACTCTTGTATTTTATTGAAAATTCCTCTTTTTGGTGGTAAGTTAATCATTTTGTTTAAAACTTTATCTTTCTTTGTTGAAAATTCAACTTTTTGGTAGAGAATTCTTGAATTTGGTTAAAAATCGTTTTTTTCTCGAGAAAAAATTAATATTTTAGTTTAAAATTCCTATTTTCAACTCTATCTCGTGTTGTTATGATAAAAACAGGACTTTGGTTTTTATATAATTTTTTTCGAGTTTTGGCGCAATGTTGGAAATTTCGATTTTTTATCCTATCAAATAGTGATTCATAACCAATTTGTAGCTCTTTTTCGGTTAAATAAATTTTCAAATAATTTTTTTGTAACGTGTATCGTTCTTCCACAAATTTCTTTTTTTTTTAGATTTTATTTTTCACGAATAAAACAAAGACTGCGCGTCCCATGAAGAAGTGATAAAAAATAAATTTGTAGATCTTTTTTGGAATCACGATTTTTATTGATTCATCTTGTTTCTTATCTTGCATAGTTTGAATAAAAAATAGAATTTTTGATTTTTCATTATTTTTTGTGCGATACAAATTTGAAATTTCGATTTTTCAAAAAAATCAAAAAGTTTTTATGATCTTTTTGTAGAGCTTTAAAAAGCAATGTTTTTATCTCTTCACTTTTTCATTTCGTGCGTTGCTTGGCTTTAAATTTTCATTTTAATTGATTTTTGAAACCTTATATATGCTATAACTCTCATAATTTTCTTTTTATCGAAAACAGCCAAAATCTTACACGTCAGGAGAGATGCTTAATATAATTTTATCACCTTGACATGCCTTTTCATTAAAAACATCTATATAAATAAAGAATCGCGTTAGTTTTATCTTAGTACTTTTAAATTTGAAAAAATCATGATTTTTTTCTCAAAAATATATAATTTTCAACTAAACCTGTCTTAATAACAATTTTTTGATAACTCAATATAATTTTTATTGAATTTAAGCTGCTCCAACGGATTAGGCAAAAATGATCCCTTTAAATCGTATATTCATACGTATGTTTTGAATATTATTTTCATGTTCAAGTCTTCAGATGATATACAAAATCCCAATTCACACCATTGTTTCGTTTACGTTTGTTAACTTATTATTTGCTAAGATCACGTGAAAACGGGACAGTACATTTTTTTAATTTGTCAGATATTTAAAACTTTTTTTAATCTAATATTTCTTATCGTGATTCTGTTTTTTATTACGATATACTTTTTTATTCAAGTTAATTAAAGTCAGTTTTATAGCTATTTATACAATGATAATCTCGGGATTTGGAGCGTACTAACTTATAATAACGCCAAGAATTTTAAGAAAAAATAATTTTAACTCGTAATATTTTTTATGATAAAAAAAATGAAATTTCTGCCAAATTTGTCCTTTTCATACATCTTTTAAAATGAATAAGTCTTATGAAAAACTTGAAAACTTTTTTCGAGATTTTTAGCAAGATTTTAAAATGATTAGAAATGATTAAAAAATAAGTTATCCAAAATAAAAAATCCGCCCGCAACGCGGGCACATTCTCAAAGCGCGCGGCTCGCTAATATGGACACGCTCGGTAATATATTTACCTCGCGCTCCGCGATTGGTTTTTGCATTACCCTCCACATTTGTGCACAGACGACAATGCGAAATTTTCTACATTCTATGTTAAAAACTATTATATCAAATGTCTATTACAATTTTTTTGGCGTGTACCTTGGTCTGGTACTGCTTCTTCTGATATTGCAAAATAATGTTCACATTTTATTTTTCCTGATTCTGATAGGGCTCTACTGTGGTTGTTTAATGATTTTCTCTTTTCTTAAGTGAAGCTGAACAATTTTTTTTTCAATTTGTCATTAAAGAAGGTTCTCAAAGTACCTACAGCCTTGACGATTACATTCTCATTGCGATAATAGCGCTTCGCGCTCAACAGTGATGTTATGCAGGCTCTAATTTTTTGAATTTTGAGCTAATCAAAAAATTCGGCTAGAATAGTTTGGAAATGTATTTGGTATCTCCTGAAAATTTTGAATAAGATTTTTGGATGTATGAAAAAAATTATTTTTTATATTTTTTGAAAATTTAAAAATTTTTGAAAAGTATATAACTTTGTTAATTTTCATCAAAATTAAACATTTTAGTTGGATAATTTACAAGTCTTTTACCCATCTATGAGAAACTTTGACAAAAATTTTTATAATATTAAGAAAAAAAAAGTTGAAAAATTTGAATATGCTATCATTTTTGACATTTTGGGCTAATAGAAAAAATCGGCTACAATAGGTTTGTAATATATTTGCTATCTAGTGAAAATTTTGAATGAGGTTTTTGGATCTATGAAAAAAATAATTTATATTTTTTTTAAATTTTCAAATTTTTGAAAAGTATATAGGGTGAGTGACCCAGTGAATGAACCCTTAAGGAAATCACTGATTACAACCAGTCCATTTCACGTTATGATAATTGATTATTCTTACAAAACTTTTGAAAATAGATTCTTAAGGGTTGAAATTTCATAATCCGATAAATAAATTTTGTTTTTACCAAAAAGCTTTATAAAAAATAATTAAATAGTGCAAAATTAACGAAAACACCAGTGAATAAACACTGTGAGCCAATGAATGAACAGTAGAGCACCAGTGAATGAACACTATAATCACTACAAATTAGAATTAGGACTTAGGTATAAAATTACATAGGTACATTACAAAATGAGCAATTAAATAATGTAAAATGTTAGAAAGCGTTGCAAAATTCATTAAATATATTATTTCAATAAAAACCACAAGACATTTAGATATAAAGAAAGGAGGGAATAGAAAAGTTAAACACAGAACTAGGTTAAATTTTCCTAATTTTTTATTGCAATATGTATCTTTAAAATATTTCTATCAGTTCTTTTAACCTTACAAAAATACAACTTTTGGTTTAAAAATAGATAACTCTTTTCTAGCGACTACAAGAGAAAACTGCGATTTTTAGGACACATAGCATTTGTAATACGAGGGTAGTTCAATAAGTCCTTAGAATGAAGTATAAAAACAATTTTTTTTGGGTAAATTTTTTTTTATTTTTCAACATAATCTCCTTGGAG
>NC_046664.1:77395544-77410171 GCF_010883055.1 Belonocnema kinseyi | reverse complement strand
CACAAATCGACGAAAAAATTCCTCACGATTCCGACTTATGCGCGCCAAAAGAGCCTCAGAGGCGACCACTCTATTGCGTTTGTTCTCAGCTGAGAGCAAACGGGGCACCCATCTTGCCGATATCTTTTTCATGCCTAATTTTTTATGTAGAATTGAAACAACTGCACCTATAGATATCCTTGTGGCCTCAGCTAACTCACGCACTTTTAATCTTCTATCCTTCAACACCATTTCGTGGATTTTATTGATGATTTCGGGAGTACTTGCTTCTACGGGCCTTCCTGAAAGTGGTTCGTCACTTATTGATGTACGACCACGCTTAAATTCATTTACCCAGTTATAAACCGTTGCTAAGGCAGGGACAGATGTGCCATGAACTGAGTCCAATTCATTTTTTATCTCATATGGAGTTAAACTCTTTAAATGAAAATGTTTGATTGCCGCTCTGAACTCGTTTTTTCCATTTTTCTTAACGAACAATTTTTTTTTTCAATTGGTTATAAAAACACGTAAACTCAGAAGATGTGAACTGTTACTGCACCATATATCTAGTCGGGAGTGGTGCTCACTGAAAACAGATGATTTGGAGCGATTCGCGCGCCATCTGTTGGTCATTCTAAGGACTTATTGAACTACCCTCGTACAACACCTTACTTAGTTGCTTTAGGTTAAATTAGCAAATACAAATATAAATCACAGTGTTGTAAAAATAGAAATTCTTTAAACATTTATAAATATATATTGACTAGTATGCAGTAGTACGTAGTACGAATTAATGTTTTTATAGTTAAACAACGTTTTCTAAATGCAAAAAAAAAACATTAAATTTCTAACCTCAAAGTTGCCTTATCTTTAATTTAGTTCGTGCGTACTTTTTTGATGTTCTAACCACAAAAATATAATTTAAACTATAACTATTTATAGTTTATATTTATATTTATAGCTTCGATATTTATAGTCATATCAATTGAAACTAACTTATTTATATGTAACGAAACAACATCCAGGTCTCCGTCACCTGCTGTTCATTCACTGGACCTACAGGTTGACTGTTTTGCTCCAATAAATGAACATAGCGTTCGTTCACTGGAACACGAGCAATTTAAAGGTCCATTACGTGAACACTCATTTATTAATAAAAAAACGTACTTTTTGTGAAAAACTTTGTGGGAAATTGAATAATAATATCTTACGACTATAACAGCAGAACTTTGATGCAGAAAAAGCCAAGAATTTTTTTGTAAAAGCAGTGTAAACAAGGAGTGGCTTAGGCACGTATCTTATAGTGGTCGACGACATTCTCACCATCAATCACCATAATCGATAATGCTTCACATTCAAGAAATGTTTAAAATTATTTACAAGAATTTACTGCAATGAATTGTATATTAAACTCTTCAAAATTTCTTCAAGATTTCAAATATATAGAAATTCATAAAGACTTTAACTTTGAAAGGTTATATTTATATATTTTTCGCATTAGTGTTCATTCACTGGTGACAGTTCAGCCACTGGATCACTCATCCTAATTTTTCTAATTTTCATCGAAATAAAAAAAATTATTTAGATAATTTGAAAGTCTTTCACCCATCTATAGTTTGTCTTTATCTGTTCAAGAATCAACCGATTCATACAAAGAAGTACGACTCTCTTAAACCTAAATTAATTATAGTTTTAATTAACCACTTACTATGATCTGATTAAGGAAAGCAACCATTCTTTGAATTGAATTATTATTCGGGTCATTTAAAATATCAAGTCACGCATTTCTTGTCTCCGAAATATTTGTTTCCTTGCTTATGTTATAAATTTCTTTCATTTGCAAAACTTTAAAATTCCACTAAAAGGTGATGCACGTATTCGCTATGACTTAAATCCTGATAATAACTGTCACAAATCCCATCATTCACATTCATCCTACGAGTTTCTTCTTTAATTGTAATTCTGAGTCGAAACCTATTTAGTAACCTTAATTGCGCAATGATTTTAATAAATTTGAGAGGTATCCTTAAGATAAAATAGTCCTGTGGTCCATCTCTTAAAGTTAGATGTGGGTAATGTAAGAAAGAAGAAGATGAATGGGCTCTTTGCAGGTCCATTTGATGGAGTTTACTATCATAAGCTCTAATCCAAGATATTTGATTTATTTCTACCCTAGAAAGAGAAAAGCACCCCCATTCATCTTCCTTCCCGATCTCCTCAAAAATATTTTTAACCTGAGTCGCCCAGTTAAATATTGTCTTGTTGGGTTTCAGTTTTTCCAAAGTTCTTAATCCTAGGTAACATTTTTTTTGGATAACGGTCCTCCGAAATTTTCAGGATTTTCTCTTATCAGTTCAAAATTAAACAAAAGACATGTACAGATAATTCTTCGGCACCTATTTTGAGCCTAATCGTCCAATTTTTTAATTTTGGTTCGAAATATCTGATTAACGAACTTAGCCTTCATTTTGGGTACCTTCAGAAGTGTATCAAATGCGGACTCGATTGGACAAATCCTTCAAAAGTTAGCGTTGCTACAACATTCAGGTAACCATACATACAGACAAACAGATAATGTAATGTTTCTCCAGGAATCTCATAAACAAGTTTTTTTCATTTCCTTTATACCTATTAAAAGTATTAGCAAGCTTCTAATGTTTTTCTCAAAATATTTTATTAATTTTCTTAAAACTTCTATACCTACTGATTATCTTTTTAAATTATTTAAATTTTCACTAAGCATTTTTTCAAATTCTGCACACACAATAATTGGGTTTGAAATTTACTTATAATATATCTATTTATTTAAATCATTTTTGGTTGAGGATTCATTTTGTTTAATTGAAAATCCAACTATTTAGTTACACGTGGAACTAGTTTATTGAACATTTTTTAAACCATTTTTATAAAAAATGTTTAACCTCTTTTCTGACTGAGTTATAGTAGATTCGTCAGTTATATTTAGTGATGCTTGCGCCAGCCCTGTATATAAATGAGATTACCAGTTTTAAAGAATTTAGTATAATATTTTGTCTTTTGATTTATAATGTAGCGACTATAGGGTACATCATATAAAGTAATGTATTAAAAGCATAATTGGTTGCACTGTTAATGAAACTTCCCACTGATACACATACCAGTTTTTTCTCTACTTGAAAAGAATGACAAACGTTCATACAATCATCTTGACTTTGCCAATCATTGTCTGCTATATTGGTAAATATAATCATATAAAATATCTATAATTTATAAAAATACTTCAGGTTACCGACAATGACCATTTGTTCGGCTTATTCCGCATTTAATACCAATATTAATCTTACACATATGGAATACTCTTAAATGCTATAGATGCATGAATAAAAATTTTGAATTGTGATGATTTTCAGGCTCAAAAGTCATAAGTTTTCAATACTGAATCATCAATAGACTTTCATCGAAGTTAACCCACTTTAGAAACAGAGAAAGCTTTTTTTTTCATTTATATAAACTCGACTCACAATATTGCCACACGGGTTCATCAATTACCATTAAAAAAATGTAATAATTTCTTTCTTGTTGCAGAGTTTAGTTTAGAATTCGATTGCCTACCTAATGGCGATCCAATTCCTAATGCGAACCGTTACGGTCCTTCTCACTCTTCTGAAAGAAATTCACCTGAGAAGTCCAATGCTGAGTCTTCTTTTCTTGCCAGATCTAGGTCTCCTCATGCCAGGCTCAATCCACCCATAATACATCCTGCTTATTCTGAAAGAAATCCTGCTCTCGCTACGACAATGGATCCGCCTATAAGGCTTCCATCTTCTGACGGAAGTGGATGTGGACTTGACCAGCTCCGATTTATTAGGCTAATTCCTTTTAATAATTATCGACGCATATTCGAACTTCGAAGATACATTTTCCCTGTCAATAAGTCCATTAGAATTCTAACAGAAAGGTTTAAGTATGAACCGATGCCTACCAATGAACAAATTGTCTTGTCAACAAACAATGGTGACGTGTTTGCAATATTGAAGAGTTATGACACTTTGGCTGGAATATATACTCGTGAAGATGACAACCGCGATAAATGTCGGGCAAAAATAAATATGTATAGCGGAAAGATTACCGCATTGACCCGAGAACAAACAGTTGAAGTTCCAGTAGGTCCGGGCCGCAAAATCAGCAGGCATTATGTAGTACAAAATACAAACCACAATTAGAGGGTGTCCTTTTGCGATTTTCTAGAAAACTCATTTTAATGGCTTAAAAATTCTCTAAAATTTTACTGTACATTGTGGTGAATTGATATATCTAAATGTGAAACGGAAGTGAATTCTTAAAATTGAAAACCAAAATTAATTTGTATCTGAATTACACTATATGTAAAATCCATTTTCTTAAAAATCGATTTTTGCATTTTCATCAAGAAAAGGTATTAGATTTGTGTAAAATTTGACGCCCCCCCCCCGTTTTTTCAAATGTCCACGTTTTAAGACCCCTGAATCTGAAAAACAGTTTTTTACGAATTTGTCTGTCTGTGTGTGTGTGCTTCTGTGACTGTGCCTGTAGATTTTTAGTTTGTCAGCACGATTACTTTCGAAAGAATTGACCGATTGGATTGGCCTTTAGTACACTATTTTAGTGTCCTAACATAAAGGTCAAGTTCGTTAGATAGGCATCTTGGATCAAGAATCAAAGAATGAGCGTATTTTGAAAATTTTTAAGTCATTTTTTTTCAAAATTCAAAAATTTTCTTGACGGGTATTCATAGTATTTAAACAGACGAACAATCTATCTTAACGACTTTTTTTTGATAAAATAAAAATTCATCAGAGGCATAGCATTTAAAAAATTAAAAAAAAACACACGAAAATCAACATTATAAACCAAATAACGCACGACATGAAAAAAAGTCAAAAGAAGAAAAATGTTTCTTTTTTAATGTCCTACAAGATGGTTTTAATAACTTTTTGAATTTTCTTTAAAAATGGAAAATATATATGTTGACAGCCTAAAAAAAGAATGAAAAATGAAAAATTACATTTTACGGTTAAACTGTGCAAAATAGGTGAAAAGTTGTGCACGCAAAAATGGTGCGCTTTTGAAAGATCTACAAATTTTTCTCAATGTACTTTTTGATCGAATCCGTATTTTGTGTTTTAAACCTGAAAAACAATATTAACAAAAAAAAATCAACCCGCTGCGTGAGCACATTCTCATCAAAACTTATTCGTCTCGTGTGTGGGTTTTAAAGAAACTTAATTTTTTTTAAATTTTCTTAATGATATTTTTCACAATTCGAACATACAGCAGAATTATCAAAACATTATTCATGACAAATTAATTAATTTTTACAATATCCTCAAGAGAAGGTATTAGATTTGTGTAAAATTTGAGCCCTCCCCCTATTTTGTCAAATGTCCACGTTTTGAGGCCCCCTTAATCCGAAAAACATATTTTTACGAATGTGTATTTCTGTGCCTGTGTGTGTATGTGGTGCTGTACATTTTTAGTTTTTTAGCACGAAAACTTTCGAAAGAATTAACTGATTGGATTGGCCTTTGTTACACTATTTTAGTGTCCTAAAATAAAGGTCACATTCGTTAGCCAGCCATTTTTGATACAAATTCAAAAAGTGATCGTACTTAAAAAATTTCCGAGACCACTTTTTCCAAAATTCAAAGATTTTCTGTACGGATATTCATAGCATTGAAACAGATGAACAATTTATCCTAATGATTTTTTTCTTTAAAAGCAAAATTTACCAGAGTTTTAGCAATTAAAAAATTTCAAAAAGCACACGAAAATCAACATTTTAAGCCAAATAACGCACGATATTAAAAATAATCAAGAGAAAAAAAAAGTTTCTTTTTTAATTACCTACAATATTATTCTAAAAAACAAAAGAGTTTTTGGTTTCGTACCTAAAGGAGTACCGCACATTGGGAAGAAAAATGACTGGTTTGGTTCAGAATAACGTAGAGCCCACAAATCTTCACCGATTTCGAACAAAAAAATTTGGAAAGAAAGCTAATAAGATTTTCAAGAGAGTCGTCCAGCCTGATTTTTGAATTAGGTTTTTTATTTTTTTATAAATAAACAAATACGACGCTAAAATGTCCTTTTTCTATTTAAAGTTCCCCGTGCTCGTTAATAACAGGATATTGGTTGAATGCAGTAATCACGCATTTTTCGACAGAGATATTCTTTTTTTTCTATGTCCATTTTTTTTCAATTCGGAAATTTATGATAATTTTAGAAAAATGCATAGTTTGTTGATTTATCTTATGATTGCTTAAACGAATTTAATAAAAAATTAATTATTTGGGCGTTTGACGATAGAAAAATTCGGTTTTTTCTATGGCAGTCTTTTCACTTGGGAACTTCATGACAATTTCAACAAAATTCATAGATTGTTGATCAATTTCATCATTTTTTAAAAACAAATGCATTATTGGGGCATTTGTCGATGGAACAATTCTTTTTCGTTTCGATATCAGACCTTTAATTGGAATCCTCATAATAAACTCGGCAACATTCATGAGGATTTGACGCATTTTATGATTTTTAAAAACAAATTTAACAAACAAATGCATTATTCGGGCATCTATGGACCAAAAAATTTGTTGTTTTTTTCAGTCGTTTTTATTTGGAAGTTCATCATGATTTCAGCAAAATTAATAATTGGTTGACGAATTTTATATTTTTTTGAAAACAAATTTAATAAACAAATGCATTATTCAAGCATCTGTCGATCGAAAATTGATTTTTTTCGATATCCTGATTAAATCTGTTGACAGAAAAAAATAAATTTTCCTGTTTACAAATGCTCGAATAATACATTTGTTTATTAAATTTGTTCAAAAATCAGGCTCGTCAATTCTCTAAGAAATCTTATAAGTTAACACTAATCAGCTATGACTCTTGGTTGAAACTAACACACCCGTCCCCAAACCCTCGTTAATCGAATTTTTTTGGGTCATCTGTTTGTTGCGTGATGCGTTTACAATATTTCAGGCATATGTTTTATGTGAATCGAGATTTAAAATATTTTTTTATATAATTTCTTCCACTTGAAATACCGAGAGAACATTTTTTTATTTCATATACACTCGCCTCTCAATATTCTCACACGGTGTTCATCAAACATCAACACAGAAATAACAAAAGATAAAGTTACATCGAATCCAGTTGAAAGATTCGCTGCAACCTAAACTAAACTTATACAATAAACTTTACATGAAACTAAGTTAATTTCGCGTTTTTAAACTGTGTCGGAATAATTTGTAGTGAAAAAGCGTCGTCTGCTACGTACTTAACAGCAGTGCGCAGAACATGGAATTATGTATGAATACGATCTAGAAATCAGGAAAAAAATGATAAAAGATTGCAATTATTAAAATTTCATTTTTTAAATAATTGCACCTATCGCGGATGAATAAACAAATAGTTTTCATGACTGAAAATTAATTGTTTGACACCTAGCTGAAAAGTCGCCATATTCACTATGATCTTAAATATCGTTTACAAGTTGTAAGGTAGGAATTTCCGTTCTGACATTTTATTCATGGAACTATTTTTTAAACTAAAATTTAAAATACACTTCTATATTAGGATTGATTTTTAATTGATAATATTGAAACTTAATTTTATTCTGAATTAAATTATATATACAACTTATTTATCGTATTATAAATCCTATTAATGCTTCAACCTTAAAATTAATTCGAATCCTATTTTTCGTTTTGTTCGAAAACATAAGATAGTTGCTGTGTCAAGTTCTTTATTTTCATTCACAAAAAGCACATTTTATTTTGTTCGCGAAAGTTGTTTTAAGTCTAGTTTCCTTATTTATAGCTCGAATTCACTAATATTTTGCCGTTTTTTATTGCTGCCAAGGATGTGGCAGACGACAGCTTTTATTTAATCGCATGATAAACTTTCAGCAAATAGCACGTAAACTTTAACAGTGGAGATTTTACATGCAACAAAATTTAACTTTAGTTTTTTGTTGTGAACTTAAAAATTCTAACGTTCTTTTTCTTATTACAGATTTCAGTTAAGAGTTCGAGTGTTTACCTTAATGGTGCGCTTATTCCTTATGCGCCCCATTGCAGAACTTTTTATTCTTCTGAAAGATATTCACCGGAAAAATCTCTTATTCCTGCTGAGTCTTCTCTTCGTGGCAGATCCAGGTCTCCTCATGCCAGGCTCAGATTTATTAGGCTAATTGCTTTTAAAAATTATCAACGGCTATTCAAACTTCGAAGATACATTTTCCCTGTCAATAAGTCAATAAGAATTTAAACTTAAATTTGCAATATTGAAGAGTAATGACCCAGTGGGCACAAAATTTGACTACGTCTTTACGACATCGTTACGACATATTTACGACATTCTATGTCTCTGTCGTTTCGGTATATTTGCGATACCATTAAGACATCGTCAAATCATACGACTTATCTACGATATCGTGAAGATACTCGTGAAAATGCTACGCGCGATAAATGTCGGGCGAAAATAAACATGTATAACGGCAAGATTACCGCATTGACCCGAGAAGAAACAGTTGAAATTCCAGTAGGTACGGGACGCAAAATTATGAGGCATTATTTGCTACAGTATGCAAACCACAATTGAAGGGTGTGAAGTCATAACCAAGTGTCAATTTCTTTAAAACATATTTTATTGATTTAAATAGTCTCGAGAATTCTACTGCATACCGTGGTGAAAGGATTTAACTGCATTTAAACCAGAAGTAGAATCTTAAAACCGAAAACTGGAAATGGATTAAAGGTGTATAAAAGAATAGACTTTCAGGTTAGATTGAACTAAATGATTAGAAAATAGATATAAACTAAATATTTTGTATAAAACTGAAATTGTGTGCAAAATCATTTTTTGTTAAGAAACGATCTTTGAAGTTAAAATTTTCTCTCAATTGGCCTCCTTGAAACTTTTAAATACATATTATTGCATTTATTTTAAAATTTTAGAAATTGAAATGAGATGCATAAAACTTTAGTTCAGAGCGGCAGAAAATAATTTGCCAAAGGACTTTTTAATCCATTTTTCCATCGACGTGACCATTGTTTTGTATTGTTGCGTCAGCTGACACAATGCTCCAAATTTTAGGAACTTTTTAAACTACGATTGCGTCGCGCCGACAACCCGATTGGTTATTTTCGGCGCGCTAATTTTGATTAGTATCAATGTTCAAATTCAAAATTTATAATAAATAATTTCAGAAAATGCATAAACAGTAATTTCTTAATCCTGAAAATGATCTTAAAGTGATAGATAAAAAATATATTGATTTTAATTAACAAGACGTTATGAATTCTGAGTTAAGAAAAGAAAAAGATTTTTCTTAGCACAGTGATTAATATCGTCTCTCCTAAGTTTCTAACTGAATTTTTTATTTATTCCCAATAATTTAAATTAAAATAAAATGACTAAAACTACCAAAAATAAACATTATTTTTTCATCTGCCACTCGAAAATTCTATTTTAGTATTAAGAAATTACTTTTGATACATCGGCCAATCATTATTTAAGATAATTATTGACTTTAAATATTTATATAATTAAACACGTGCGCGCTAACAGTAATAAAGCAGGTTGCCGGCGCGACGCAAGCGCAGTTCAAAAAGTTCTTAAAATTGGGAGCACTGAGCTGACAAGATGCCTGCACGCCGAGGGCCAAACATTTTCCCCATAAGTTTATTAAGGTATATTTTTTGCTCTTATAAAAATTAATTAATTAAGTAAATTAAGACTATGAGCTTGAATAATTTTTCTTTGAAATAGTGTTTTTTTAAAATCAATTTTATCATTTCTCTACTGTGTTTCTGTTTTTAGTAGAAAAATCAATAGCGAAATGGGCAAAAGTAAAATTCAGAAATCGAATATACTCTCAAAATTTTTAAAAGAAAAGGAAGGGTTAAAAATAGGAAAAAGTGTAAGGCGTAAGAAATTAATAAAAATCCCATTGAAAAGACTGAAGCTAAAAAAACAACATCAAACTCTCAATAGCGTACATAATTTATTATTTTTGTTGGTAAAATAAAAAATATGTTTTGATTTATTTTACTTTTGGAAATTATACAAATTAGTAAATTTCGTGGATTTAAAAGAATTTATTTAAAAGAAATTATGTATTTCGCAGGCTTTCTAAGACTGGAAAAGATTAGAAATTTGTTTTGGTGAAATTTACCACGAATTCTTACTATTTTATCCTTAATATTATTCTGCATTGTTTAACTTGATCAATTATGAAAATAATGTACAGGATTTGAAATATTTTAAATTATTAAAAAAATTCATTTCCATTTTAAGATCTTTACAAAAAATAGGAAAATTTCAAAGGATTTTGAGTATTTTAGGTTGTTTTAGGAGATTAAAAAAAGGTTTTAGTGGATTCCAGGAATTTAGTATAATTTCGAACGATTTGAAATATTTGAGGAAATTGTAAGATTCCTAGAACTTTTTAAATTTATTTCAATAGTTTATAGGAATTTCACATATATTGAGTTATTTAAAGGGTATTTTAAGAGATAGCAATTGATTTTAAAGAAATTTAGAATATCAAAAATTGAATAATGATTCAAAGAAATTAAATTAGATCCTTGTTATTTACAAGATAAAAAATTTAATTTCCTTCATTCAGAGTAGCCGTTTTAAACATAAAAAAAATTCCCGGTCATTTGCCGATTTTATACCGGTTCGAAAACATTTTGCACAGTCAATGTAATTTAAAAAATCGAGCACTAAATCTAAAAATTGTTTAATTTGAAATAATAAAAACTAAACTGCAAATGGAAGCACTCAAAGTGAAACTCTTGACTTGTAAACTTTGAAAATTGAAGTTTAAAAGTTTTTTCATTTAACAATTCTGTATTCAAATGCTCAATACTTTACACATATAAAATAAAAGCTACTGGCACTTTTTAACTGAACAATTTTAAATTAAATGTAGTTAAACTGCCAAATTCAAAACTTTAAACTTTTACCAAATGTGGAGTTCTAAGATTCAGTTTCAAAAATATAAACACAAGTTATCATTTTCAATCCTCTAAATTGACGAATCAATAAATGAATTAAACAATTTTCAAAATTATACAATTATCTGAAATTTGAAATTCTTATTCCAGTTCAGAATTGGTTAAATCTGAAAATTTTCAGTACAAATCTAGATTTTCAATTCTTTTAAAAAATTCTCATTTAACTAAGAATTAGAAATTTTCTGTAAAATTCCTTGTTCAAATTAATAATTTTAATTTTTTCGAAAATATCCCTTTTCAACTTAGAATTAGAATTCATTCATTAAAAAAAAATCCCTATTCCAGCTCGGAATTTATTAACATTTTTAAATTATCTGTTTCAAGACAAATTATAATTCTTTTAGATAAATACCAGTTTCAACAAAAAATTCTTTGGAAAAAAATTCTGTTCCAATTCAGAATTTTTCGAAAATTCCCAGTACTAGTTCGGAATTCGTTAAAATTTAAAAATTCCCGGTTCCAAGTCAGAATTATTATTTTTTGGTTAAATTCCAGTTCCAACTATAAATTTGTAAGCAATTAAAAATTGCCTGTTCAAATTAAAAATTAAATTATTTTTATTAAAAATAGTTTAAACATGATTAAAATGTTCCGAATCTTTATTTCAACATCTTGAAAAGTCTACATGTTGTTTTACATTTTTTTAAATTAATTTTTTTTTATTTCTGCGAAATTAAAGCAATTTTCTTAAAATCTGCCACATTCACTTTTAACTATTTTGTAAATTTTTATGAATCATTTAACAATTTTCTTCAAATTAGTTTATTAAAATTAAAAATGATTTTCAATTTTCATAGGAAAAAAGCTTCTAAATTGTTTGTTGGAAATCTGTCAAAGTCTATTTTTTTTGTTAAATTAGGCCTCGGACTATTTGCACCGAAATTTTGGTACGAATAGGTAGATTTTGTCAGCACACGTAGACATTTCGTTTAAATTATTTGAAATCATTTAAAATCTTTAAGAAATTTTACATTTTTTCCAATCTTCTAAAGATCTCTTCAATAATATATGTTCTATTGTAATTTATACATCAAAATTAAACAATTTTTCTTTCAATTAAATTTGGTTAAATAAAACAATTAAGATTTTAACGTTTAAAGTTTGGTCTTTTGTTTAGTTTAGAATATTTAATTTAGAATAACTGATTTCAAAATAACAATCAGATATTCCTAAATATTAAATAACTGTCCTTTTTCTGAATTGAAAAATTTTAAACTGCGTGTTTTAAAAATGAAATGTTTCAGACTAAAATTATATTTGAAATTTGATAACAGCCTTAAATTATAAATGTATTATTTCAAAGTTATTTTAAAATTAAAAATAGTTCATGAAGTTTCAATGGGGCGTTTACATTTGTTTCGCTAATGAGACTTTCTAATAGAAACAGTTTACCTTTTAATGTCAAAATCTGGACATTCTGAAATTGTTAACTGTTGCCGAATTTTCTTTTACAATCAATTATTATTTACTTTTTAAATCTGAGTGTACAATTCAAT
Source organism: Belonocnema kinseyi (assembly GCF_010883055.1). NCBI lineage: Eukaryota > Metazoa > Arthropoda > Insecta > Hymenoptera > Cynipidae > Belonocnema > Belonocnema kinseyi. The sequence goes on along the minus strand of NC_046664.1, from coordinate 77,397,648 downwards.
TCAAGAAATCATTCATTAATTTATATGCACAGATGATAAGATAAGATAAAAACCAAAATAATGACTTAGAAAATGGTTATAATTTTCCCGACCTCAAAAAACCAGGTCATTTCCCGGTTTCCGGATCCAGCGGCCACCCTGTTTGTTTTCATATCTACTATTCATTTTACATAAAATAACATAAAATATGTAAATAAAATATATAAAATTTTGATTTATTTTGTATTTGTATTATTTTTTATATAACAACATAATTATTTTCATATATTAAAATATTATTTATTTCCTTTTAGTTATTTCATTTTATTTATTCATTTAAATCTGATTTGGTCGAAGTTTGCTTTAAATTGCCTTTTTCAAAGTGAGAATTCAACAACTGTTATTAAACAGCAAGATCTAAACAAAAAAATAAAATTTTACAAGATTGCTAACAGATTCTATAAAAAATGTGCCTTATTTTTCTATCGAACGAGCTATAGTATTTGAAATACATCAGTTATTTTTAAAGCTGCTTGCTCTAGCCACTGTAATGTTGCAGTTCTCACGTACAAATTGCTTTGTCTTATTTTTATTTTTACCCAGTAAGTACAAAATTTGGCGACGTCTTTACGACATCTTTACGACATCCTATGTCCATGTCGTTTCGTTGTCATTGCGATATCGTAAAGACTTCGTCAGACCGTACGACTAATTTACGATATCGTAAAAACACCTTAATGACATGGACATAGGATGTCGTAAAGTTGTCGTAAAGATGTCGTAACGATGTAGTAAAGACTTTGCCAAACTTTGCGCCCACTGGGTATTTATTTGCAAACAGCTCCTACCTTCTTGGAAGAAACATCTAAGAAAAAAACGAGGTTCGATCGAGGGCCAACTGATATGATTATTATATTTTAATAGGAGGCAATACTGGAAGGAGCGGTTTTCTTTAGAGCATTAGTTATCATCAAAGATCGGCACTACATATGACAAAGAAGAAAGGCGGGCTGAAATCGCACGCATACAGGCGCAATAGATACGTCACTGTGACACGCCCTTCCCTTTTTAGTGCTCCAAAGTTCGAAGTTTCAAATCCTCTCAATGGACTCTGCTAAGTACACCAACGATGATTGTTTTCGTTGCTGTAGTTCCGCTGTTATAAGAGGTTAGAACCTCAACTTCCTGAGACTAAGTGTCCGGTACTAAATCTCTAAATCCTTAAAATCGCCAATTTTTTTAATGAAAGTATACTATTAAAATAAGTAAACCAAATTTCAAAGTGAATTTAAACTACTTTACATTTTATTGAACCAAATATAAAATGCACATACATCAGATCCTTTTCAAGAATTCAATTAAGTTCAACTCTTACTTTAAAACGAAGCGAATCAGAGACTAAACGGTCGCGACCGTGGCAAGGATCTGTCTAGGGATCCCGGACACGATTCCGATTCTCAGAAAGAATCGATGCTTTGCCCTCGAGAATCGACTTTTTGGAATCGATTCCGCCCGGTTGAATCGAAAGCAGAATCGATTCTCGAACCCCGATTCCACGTCGATTTTCTAATATTTGTCTCTCATGTTAGACGTACTGCGCTTGCGCTAGGGTGCTTAAGATGAACACGACGCGACAACCTGTTACAATGACAATAATACCTAAGTCGGGCCGTATTTATTATATTTGGGGTGTATTTTTGGGGTCACTGGACGAAGCAATGTGGCAATAGGTGTGGAAATTTATTCGTAGTTCAAAACTAAGCTTTCAGATTTATTTCTAATGATGTTTTAATTTTTTCGGTCTTTAGAATAATTATTTTAGTGAAAGCCTTTTCTGTTTTTTATATGTTCTTTATTTAAATGCTGTTGACAACTTTCGACTCGGATCCGAGTCTTTTTTAAGGCGAGTTCTTATATTTGATTAAAGGAAATCAAAAAGAACATTTTTACCTTTTTGTTGTAATATAGTTATAGTTATATTACAAATATGTATTACCTTAATTGAGTGATTCGTTAACAAAATAGAATGATTCTATTTTGTTAACGAATCACTCAATTAAGGTAATACTTTTCAAAAAACTTCATTTTATCCTAATAAACATTTCTTTCGCTTCAAGTTTGGTCT
>NC_046664.1:77386554-77395444 GCF_010883055.1 Belonocnema kinseyi | reverse complement strand
TCGAAAACTGATTTTCAAGCCATCAGGGGCCAACTCGAGCGGCCTGAAGCGGCCAGGCAAATTTTATGCGTGGTTATAGAATCCGGAGTCTCAATTGTTAATCTGACTTGAAATTAATACATTAAAACTGAATTTTAAATAATAGCGGACTTTTTTAAAAGTAAGTTAATCGGAATATATTTTAAAAAATATATTACATTATACATATTATATTTTTATACTATTATATCATTAAAATGTTATTCTGATTCGAAATAAATGCATTAAATTTTAAATAATGGCGGGCTTTTTAATAGTAAGGAAATCGGAATCGGAGTCGAAATCGATTATTAGCGTCGATTCTTCGATTCTCAGAATCGACACTTTTTTGAGAATCGAAGAATCGAGAATCAATTCTCTTCTCCGATTCCGGAAACCTAGATCTGTCTGATTTTTCTGAATGAGTTCTTATGATCAATGGGTCTGACACAGGAACCCATGATCCCCTACTCTCTATACATTTTCTTACATTTTATTTTCCCTACAAGGAAAGCAACCAATGAGTCTTCTTAATCGCACTTATAATCTTGAAAACAAACCGCCTACGCGATAATCACGGGTCCTCCCTTAACACGTACAAAAATTTATGATGGCCACGACGGCTGTCGCGGCGCACTAAACGAATAAGAAAAAACATTTTTAAGCACGTACAGGAATTCAACAGTTATGATTCCGACAAGTACACTTCCGCCGACAAAGCGCCTCCAATAATGTTATTTTTACTTAACAAGTCACAATTCAAATGCCTTTACGTAATTGAAATTTAAGAGTTACAGCAACATCACTTGAAATAAAAATCCAAACTAATTTAAATTTCTGCACCCAAAGTTTTAATCAATGATCCACGAAACCAAAACTCATTAAGATAATTAAATTTACGAGAATTTTCATTGGTCACTTCTTGTTAATATTTCTTGCTAAAATATAAGCGATTCTATATACAAAATATCATGTACAGGAAATTCCATAACATTAAAATCAGTCTTTTGAATTTCAATTTCGGCTTGATACAAATAAGTCTTTGTATGCATAGTTATTTTATTACAACAACATCGTAGTTCCTGTTCAAACAAGTTGACCAACCACTTGCGATTGCCAAATACCCATTCAAGCTAAAATCTTATATTCCTAATTTGCAACTATAATCCGAATAGTTTTAAATTTTGCCGCTAAAATATTATTATTTTGTCGGTAAAACAGCTATCTGTTACATCGCAGAACCACTGTCACCATCTCTTGGGCATGAGGGTCCCGAAATCTCCTTCCCTACGCCATGACACTGCGACAACGATGATCTACAATAAAATAGTATATTGTGCAACTAGAGGGACAGAAAGTCACTCTCTTCTTTGGTGCATACAATATTGTTTATAAAAAATTGATTATTTTAGACGTTTCTCGGATAAAGTCATGATTTCAGCCCATATTAGATTTTGAATGAAGGAAGCATGATTTACGGTAATTTTGAAGAAAATTTATGATAACTTACCAGAAATTTCCCAAAATTCTATTTAAAGATTTAGATAAATTTCCAGAAAATTTTGGTAATTTCACCAATTATATATGGTAACTTTCCATAAATTACCACAAAATTCTATTATCTTCCACCAAAATTTCCGTACTTTTCTTACGGTGAGTGGGGTGTTTATCGTAAAATGCGATCTCGTAGACGTATAATTTTCATTATTAACCTTTGACGTCACTTTTACTCCCTAGGGAGTAAGAGGTAGAGCTTTATTTCCGCTTCATAAGCGTCGAAAAGGGCTGAAATCATGCATGTGTCATAAAAATAAAGTTTTTAAAGTTTTTTAAGATGATGGGCGTATATTAGATATCCAAAAATGGTATGATCGGTAGTCTTTAAAAACACACTCATATCTCGTAAAAAGATCTTGCTAATAGCTACATGGAATGTACTAGCATTAAGAACCAAATTTAAAATGACGGCTGTTAAGGCGGCAAAAAAAATGAATTGTCCTACTTTTCTAAGAAAGACTCCTAAACTTGATAAGATTAGTCAGTCTATTTGCAACAACTACGCAATGCTCAGTGACAGCCGGAAATTTAAAAGAATACAAGATTTCAGATAGTTTAAATTTAGAAGTGATTAATTCCACCATTTTTTAATGGAAGTTAATAATCTTCAGGTTTGAGAGATTGTCAACTTATTTTACTCTTATTTTAAACCACTTAACAAAAACCCAGTAAGCAGAAAAATTAAGGATGTCTTAGAGACGTCTTTGAGACATCCTCAAGACGTCTTTTATAATATGTCTTTCGATCATCCTAGGGATGATCTTAAAATGTCTAATGTCTGTACGAAATATGTCCCGAGAACGTTCATGCCATTAAGACGCCTTTAGGTCATCTTTAGGACATTGGGCGTCCCAGAGACGTTGATTTAACTGAAATAGGACGTTCTATAATTGTCCCAAAGATGCTCTTGAGATTTTCATGGTTTTGTGTACACCGGGAAGTAACTAGCACACTAGGAATTTCTATTTTGCTCCAATTTATTATTCCTGTACACTCACCAAAAAATATTACCACAAGAGGTTTATTATATACAGACTTAAAAAAATGTATTTTTTGTTGTTGCAGAGGTAAGCGCACAGTTTGTCTGTTTATCTAACGGTGACCCGATTTCTCGTCTTCCTCGTGATAGACCGTCTAATTCTTCTGAAAGAAATTCATCTGAGGGGTCTCTTGCCGGCTCTTCTCGTCGTGCCAGATCCAGGTTTCCTCATGCCAGACTCAATCCACCTATAATGAATCCTGCTTATCCTGAAAGACATCCTGCTCTTGCTACGGCAATATTCCAACCCAGGAACAAATTTTTTTATCAACATTCGACCGTGACGTGTTTGCATTATCAGTAAGTCATAATGCTCTTTGTGGTTTATATTCGCGCAAATTGAGGAATCACGATAGAGGACGAGTTAAAATGAACATGGAAAGCGGCAAGATTATCGCATTGACACCAAAAGAAAGCCATGATATTCCAGTAGGCCATAGCCGCAAAATTACAAATGATTTTAAAATAAATAATGTAAGCCCTTCTTTGAACTAGAATTATTTAAACCATTAATGCAAAATGAAAATGTAAAACTAAAATATCATATTGTCTGTGTTTGTTTTATCAAAATGTTACATGCAACTGATGATCACATCAAAAAGTCAATGTAATATGGTGCATAAGCCTTCAATCTTTCCTCAATGCCCCAGCCTGTTTTATTCAAATGTTATATATAATTTAAAAAATGGTTGAACGACCAACGCAGGTTTCCAGTGGAAGCAACTGGTGCTCTTAGCATCATCTGCACCCAAAACAGAAGAGGTCTTCATGCCTCTATTCAGAGATATGAAGAAATCTTCTTTTTCGCTTATGCGGAAGTGATAGGTGGGAATTTCTCCTCTGTTGCTGTCCACTTATAGAGGTGTCTCTAAAGCCATTTATGTTTCTTGAGTTTTCCTCTAGTATATACTGGACTTCGCAGACTTCTCTCAAAAACTCTTGGACCTCCTCTGGTTTGGGCGGGTGGTCAACAATAATTAGAGGGTCTCGGAAAAGTCGAGAAGGTTAAGAGAAAAAACAGTTCATTTCATTTGATCCACTTCTTGTTGAGTGTTTGATAATGAATTTGCAGTTATCACGCGAAGTTTTGAACTCTGACAGTGAATTTCCTACGAGATATTATGTAATTAATCACGCACTGAATAAGGGACTCGTACTGTCTTACATAGCCTGTATTTGCACTGTGTTTATGTATGCGTCTTTTGGACTTATGGTCAGCCCTTTGTTTTGTTTTACGGTTTGAATCCGCCAAAATTTTTCTGCATTATACGCACTACATTGAATGATCCGAAAGCCGGAATTTTTGGGAAAATATGTAAGAAGCACATCATTCAGTTCAGCCCTGATCTTTGGGCCTGATAAAAGCCTGGATGTTAATGATTTTTCTGGACATAAGAGTTTCTCTTTCTCTAATGGATGCCTGTCCACGTTTGGTCGCAGTGTCGATTCTCTTTATCTATTGCCGGCTTGTTTGAGGACAGTTTCGCAGTAGGTGATGCAAAAAGTGCCCTCTATTGATCAGTTCATTTAAAAATACTGAGATCTTGCGAGTCCATCGATTGAATTTATCTTAATGGGTTCGCAAAACTTTAGGCTAGTCGGCATTGTATTCTGATCCTGCTAGAGTCGCAAATGATCGTTTATTAACTTTTACAAAATGAAATTTCTGTTCTCTATGCGATTACCAAATGAATGCCAACTGTTTTTTCGTAGCTCATCAGTTATGATCTTTACGACAGTTAAAAAGAGTAATGCGATTGTCGGCGACTCATCATTCACATTGTGAGGTAGGATTTTTTACGTGTCATCTTGCAACATCCTCATTAGTTTTTTTCTTTATAACTCCAATGTTATTTCGCTTATCTTATTATTTTCTATGATCACTTGGAAACAGCAGATTAAAATTTTTAATTTATCAGTTATTTTATACTTTTTGTAATATAATATTTCTTTCAGTTATGTTTTATTTAATTTAGATATACTTTTTTATTCAAACGAATTACTTAAGCATAACCAGGTATAAAGCAATTTATACAATGATAATCTCGGGATTTCAAGCGTACTAACAGATCATTTATTTTTTTAAATCCTTGTGATTCGTTATCAATTTTAATAAAAAGGGAAAGTTATGCATTACTATAATGGCAGATAAATCACCTATGAAAAGTGGGGTGGCTGGTGCAAATCTCAGTAATCATGTTTTTTAATTTGATAATACTTCTTAAAGTGTTTTCATTTTTAGATAGCTAATTTTGAAAGAATATATATACACATTTGTATACATTTCAAAAGATTTCCTAAATGCTTTTTTGGTAAATTCATGTTAAAACACTTTTGATGCGATATTTTTTTTACAGTTAAGAAGTATCTGTAGTGGTGAGTGTGCTACCCATGTACATAAATTTGCATATCAGTTTTGAGAAATTTTTGATTAAAATTGTTTTCCTTCAAATTAGTTAATACAAAGTAAATATCACAGAAGCGTAACTTTAACGCCTTTGATTTATAATATAACGACTAGAGGATATACAATCTGATGAACTAAAAACACAATCACCAGCTCCACTGCTAATAAAATTCCACGCTGATACATAAGTCAGTTTTTTCTCTACTTGAAAAGAATGACAAACGTTCATACAATCATCTTGACTTTGCCAATCATTGTCTGCTATATTGGTAAATATAATAATATAACATATCCATCATTTAGAAAAAAAATTCAGGTTTCCACCAATGAGAATTTGTTTGGCGTAATCCGCATTTAATACTAATATTAATCTTACATATATCGAATACTCTTAAATGCTATAGATGCATGAATGAAAATGTTGAATTGTGATGATTTTCAGGACCAAAAGTCAAAAGTTTTCATTTCTAAATCTTTTATAGCCTTTTATCGAAGTTATTCCACTTCAGAAACAGAAATTTTTTTTTATTTCATATACACTCGACTCAAAATATTGCCACACGGGTTCATCAATTGCCATTGAAAAAAATGTAATGATTTCTTTCTTGTTGCAGAGTTTAGTTTAGAATTCGATTGCCTACCTAATGGCGATCCAATTTCTAATGCGACCCGTTACGGTCCTTCTCACTCTTCTGAAAGAAATTCACCTGAGAAGTCTCATGCTGAGTCTTCTTTTCTTGCCAGATCTAGGTCTCCTCATGCCAGGCTCAATCCACCTATAATGAATCCTAATTATTCTGAAAGAAATCCTGCTCTTGCTACGACAATAGATCCGCTAATAAGGCTTCCATCTTCTAACGGAAGTGGATGTGGACTTGACCAGCTCCGATTTATTAGGCTAATTCCTTTTAATAATCATCGACGCATATTCGAACTTCGAAGATACATTTTCCCTGTCAATAAGTCCATTAGAATTCGAACAGGAAGGTCTAAGTATGAAACTATGCCTACCAATGAACAAATTGTATTGTCAACGAACAATGGTGACGTGTTTGCAATATTGGAGAGTGATGACACTTTGGCCGGAATATATAGTCGTGGAGTTGATATAAACAGTAGATGTCGGGCAAAAATAAACATGTATAGCAGCCAGATTACCGCATTGACCCGAGAAGAAACAATTGAAATTCCAGTAGGCCTGGGCCGCAAAATCACGAGGCATTATGTAGTACAGCATACAAACCACAATTAGAGGGTATCCTTTTGCGATTTTTAAGAAAATACGTTTTATTGGCTTAAAAATTCTCTAAAATTCTACTGGATATTGTGCTGAATTGATATATCTAAATGAGAAACAGGAGTAACTTCTTAAAACTGAAAACCGAAATTAACAGTGTTGACGGCAGTCGATTTTTGACCATCTGAATCTCGAAAAATATTAACTTTTTTAAAATATAGTTTAGTGAGATCTATAGATTTCCATTTTTCAGACTTCAATTGTTGAGAAGGCTCTTTCTCTCTTCTGAAAAATATTTAAAAATGTAGTTACATGCTTTTCTCGAGACGTCGCTAGATTCCCTGCACTATTGTTTTACACAATTGAAACAAGAACATAATATTGTTTGTGATCCATGTTTTATTTGCAATCTTACATGTAACTCTTAATTACAATGGCTCATCATATAAGGCTTCCTTCTTCAGGTGGAAAGGATGTGGACTTTAACAAATAAGATATATCAGGCTTATTGTATATGCAAATACGCAAAGGATATTTGAACTACGAAGATGAACTTTTCTTCTCATTAAATCATTAAAAGTTAGAGTAGGTAAGGCTACTCTTCGAGCTATTGCAACCCAAGAAGAAATGGTCCTATCAACAGCTGATGTTGACATGTTTGCATTATTGGAGGGTTCTAATGTTCTTTCTGGAATATATACTCACAAATGGAAGAGTCACGATAAAGGACGGGTAAAAATAAACATAAAAAGCGGCTCGCTTACTGCATTGACACGAGAAGAAACCTCTGACATTTCAGTAGGCCATAGTCGCAAAATTGTAAAGCATTTGAAAATAGAGCATAGAAACTCCTCTGTAAACTAAAATTACCTAAACCATTAATTTAAAATGAAAATGTAAAACTAAAATTTAATATTGTTCGTGTTTATTTTTATTGAAATTCAACTGTCATGCAAAAATAAAACTTTGGTACTCAGTAGAACCACAATAACTTAAACCTATGGCCACGTCTTAGGGTCGTGAGATGGTTAGCCACGTGTTTCCTGAACTTTTTAGAGAAATATCTCTGCCATTTGAAATGATGTAGGCTGTCCTCAAAACTGCAACTGTAACTCCAACCCTCCCCTCTTCAAACCTTTTAATATATTCTTCTATTTATTTTTTATTGAATTTCTTTACATTTTGTTAACAAATTTTTTGAATTACCATACTTTTCCATTCGATAGAACTTGTTTATTTTACATTTTTGTTGTTGATGCAAATTAAAAACTGATAGACTATTTTCTTTTTAACTGATAGACCCCAATTTTTGTCAAATGTCCACGTTTTAAGTCTGTCTGTATATCTGCCTGTTTCCACAATCACTTTTGAAAAAATTAATCTATTAGATTGGCCTTTGGTACAATTTTTTGCTGTCCTAGACCAAAGGTCAAGTTAGCTACCTAGCCCTTTTGAATAAAAATTCAAAAAGTGGGCACATTTTGAATATTTGTGAGCCCATTTTTTTCAAGATTTAGAAATTCTCTGTACGATTATTCATAGTATTCAGAAATTCGAAAAATTCCTCTTAATGATTTTTTTCATAAAACCAAAAATTACCCGAGTTATAGAATTTACAAAATTCCAAAAAACACACGGAAATGAACATTTTAAACCAAATATAAAGCACGATATGAAAAAAAGTCAAAAAAGAAAAAACGTTGATTTTTGAATGCCCTACAAGATTATCATAACAACTTTTAGAATTTTTGTGAAAAATCAAACATTCAAATTTTGACAGCATACAAAATAATCCGAAACCTAAAAATTCCACTTTTCGGCCAAGCATACAAAATAATCCAAAAATTTCACTTTTCAGCTAAACTATGCAAAATAGGTAAAAGATGACAAGACCAAAATTATGCATTTGAAAAAGACCTAAAAAATTTGATATTGATCCCTTTTTGATAGGATACGTAGTTTTAGCTTTATTTATAAAAAACTTCATTAACAGCAACAACAAAAAATCTACTCGCTGCGTGAGCACATTTTCATCACAACTTTTGTCTTTAAATTTTATTTTTCGTCTCGTGTGTGAGTTTTCCAAAAATTAAACTGTTTTATGCATTTAATACTATTTTTGCGATTAAAACAAAAAACAGAACTGATTCATGACAAATAAATCATTTTTAAATTCTCATCAGAGAAGGTATTGTATTGTGAGCGCATTTTGAAAATTGTTGAATTTAAATTTTTTCATGATTCAAAATTCTATGTACACTTGTTTATAGTACTTGAAAAAAAGTTAATTTTCCATAGCCCTCATAATATATAATAAAAAATAAAAATTTCATTTTGCGGTGAAACTATGCAAGATAGGAAAAAATAGACGAGACAAACATTATGCACCCAAAAATATCTACAAATAATTATTAATCACTTTTTTGTAGGACACATAGTTTTTATTTCATTTCTAAAAGAACATTTAAAATTTTTAAAAATTCAATTTTTCGACACACGACACAAGCTAAGAAAAAATAAATAGATGACATTTTTTCACCGAAAGTAGAACAAAAAATTGGTATTCATGTTTTTGTTTTATATTTTTATCAGAGAAGGTATTAGATTTGTGTAAAATTTGATCCCCCCCCCC
>NC_046664.1:77383442-77386454 GCF_010883055.1 Belonocnema kinseyi | reverse complement strand
AAAACCAACATTGTGCGTCCAGGAAACGCCTGAATGCGGAAAAGTGTCCCAGTCCAATCCGAAACTCAGCGCACTTTGAAATTTTGAAATTGGATAATATCTGCAGTCTGTTCTTTGAGGGTAAAATCTCGAAATTTCACTAAAAAGCACTCAAATTTAAGGTTTTGCAAAAATGGGCTTAAAATCGATACCGATGCCTTCCAAGGGTGACTTTACGATGAAAAGTCATCAGAGAGTACTCAGAAGTCCGTACCGAATCGCTAAAGTCACCCCATGTCAATCCTCATGGAGGGGGAAATGGCTCAAAATTGCGTATTTTCGAGTAGAACGCTTAAATACTTGTGCAGCTCCTAGCTCACTGAGTTCTACTACTTCGAGTGACCCAGAGCCCACCACGTTGAGATGGCTGCACATCGGGCTTCACCCACGCCCTACCCAACCAACCAACCATATGTAGAACGTGCTTATTTAAGTCCCAGAGTCATTAATTACACCCACAAAGTCTTTCTTAGTATCAAATAAGTTGACAGTCTTCGAGAAAGAAGTGTAGCGCGTATCTGTCGGTCACGAGCCTCGGGACCGATGCTTTGTCTGGACACCTCTGTTACCAGTCTAACAGTTCTTTCCACCGCTACTGTGTGACAAGGGAAAGATGTAAAGTCCCAGTCTGATACCAAACCATCGGCCATAGATAGATTAGCGGTAAATTCATCCTCTGTTATAGGAATTAAAACTGGAGGTACCGTAAGTGAAAGGTCTGTCGGTTACCAATCAATCATTTCTGTGTAATCATTAGCTCCAAAATTAATTTTTTGGCACAATATTGTATCTAACAGTTGTCTTTTGCTCGTGTTTTGCTTCCAGAATTTTGGTGAGTGCGTCTTGGCGAACGGTAAGCCTAGGGTCGGTTACCATTCCAAGAAGTATATTTTCTGGCATGGCAGAGAAGCCGTTTGTCTGAATGGTAGTGTTTACCACATTTAGGTACTTCAGAGGAAGAAACCTTGACAGTTCGATTGCTTAGAAGAGGTATCGACACACATCAGCGATAGACTTGTCCCGTCTGCTGTGGAACCACTGAGGTACGTATACTGTGAGTAAGTATTCAACTAATACTTGCAGTTTGTTTGTGGGTCTTTTTGTTGATATGTATGAGCTCAGAATTCTATTTGCAGTTGTTAGCCAGCGAGCCATGTCGATGGGGCCTATCTTCCGCGAGGCCAGTTCAGGAGAGCATGCTCCGAACCGTATGGCATCTGATATCTCATAAAGATACCTTTGATCTGAGCTGAGATCAGTGGGCTCAATCTCAGGTAAGTCACACTCAACTTGTTTAAACTTTACAACATCGAGGTTCTCACAAGTTGGAAGTTGTCCCCCTATTAGCCCTGAGTATTTGTTCGGACCAGAGGTAGGTCCGTCAATAAATACGAAACGACTTCGGAACGGTAGCTCTTTGAAATATAATAGACAGACAACCCATTGCAAGGGACGATCAAGTCGTTCCTATAGTAGACGAATAATTCCTCCCTTCCAGCCCGTATTCGTATTTGTACCGTCACAGCCCACCACTTCCACTGCATCAAAGCCTCCATTCAGTTCTGTTGTTACGTAATTATAAATAGAATCACACGCATCTTGGGCATAGCTCGATGGTGTGACGACACGGCCTACGTATTTAGAACCTGGTTCGGCCAGCAAAGATATGTGTTCCTCTTTAATAAATCCGGAGGCTCTCAATGTTTCGTCTTTCCGACTATCAAAGTATAAGCCACGAATAGAATCCTCATGTCGTGATTCCTCTTTCAACTTGGAGCCTATTTTAATTTTCTCGCGCCTTATCTTACTTTTATCTATGACTAGACACTCAGATACTTTTTGAGAAATATCCGGGGAGATCATACCTGCTCGATTGGCAGCGAGGAGTACAGACGAGCTTAAATGTGCCACAGCCCGTTGACTCATACCATATCTTTGAGCAATTACTACTACTTTAGATAAGTCAAGTCTGGCCTGTGATGATTTTCTCTGCACAAGTCTGCGTGGTATGTCGTGAAAATCGTCATCATCGGTAGAAGCATTAACCTTTACCTTAATTTCAGGAGGAGGATTATCACCTATACCTTCCTCAAAGAAGGAATCTAAAATTATATCCATATTAATCGTAGAGGAAGATGTGGAGGACGATGCAGTAGGAACGCTTTCCCCACCCTGTCCCCGTTCAAGTCTGCCTATTTTTGCATTACGTTCTGCTCTCTTATGTATTCTTTTTGTTTCAGAGACATCTACGCTGGCGATTCCCATGAGTCTTTTACGTCTTTGGTCAAGATAGAAGGCATGCTCTACGGCTGGAACCTTCTTTTCCTTGAGACAGAAGCACCTAGACAAGTCAACGCACTTACAAGCGGCTATGTTAAATAATTCAGAGCAGTACTCTTTGAAGTCAGCGATTTTCTCATCCTTATTACTTTGAGAAGTTGTTTTACTCTTGAATGAATTTTTCAACGTAGTGTATTTTTTATGAAGATTTGTGAGACAAACCTTAATGCGCTGCTCTGAGACCGTTGGGATAGAAGCAGATTCCCAAATAACTATTGGTTTGGAACGGACTTCATCGGCAATGTCTCCGAACGAAGGCTCCTTGCCTTTTTCTGAAAGACAGCCCTTTTGCCTTCGAACCTCCTGACCACATCGCCGAACGTCAGCCCTCGTTGGCAAAACGTTCGAACCAAAATCTTTTGGAGGACCAAATATAGAGCACTGCACAAAGTCTCTCTTTGCGAATTTCGACATGCTGTGGCATACAAACCAAAGAGGGGAGTGCAGGCAGAACCAGAATCTCTACCACCAAAAGAACCAACGACGAGACAATGAGAAGAAGAAACTATAACGACAACGTCAACTAGCAACTGCGAGTGAAAGAACATTAGGCGTCAGCCGACAGTACGAGCCATTGACAGGTTCTGACAAGTCTAGACAACGTTCGACCAGTGGGAGGGGGATGGGGAGGGG
>NC_046664.1:77382974-77383413 GCF_010883055.1 Belonocnema kinseyi | reverse complement strand
GGGGGGGGGGGTCCAGCTTCAGTGTAGAGGTGACACAGACGCTTGTGTGCTCGTAGACAGACATGACCCAGGGACCGCACAATTATCTAAGCGTTTTACTCGAAAATACGCAATTTTTAGCCATTTCCCCCTCCATGAGAATTGGCATTGGGTGACTTTGGCGACTCGGTACGGACCTCTAAGTACCCTCTGATGACTTTTCATAGTAAAGTCACCCTTGGAAGAATTCGGTATCGATTTTAAGCCCATTTTTGTAAAACCTTAAATTTTAGTGTTTTTTAGTCAAATTTCGAGATTTAACCCTCAAAGAACAGACTGAAGATATTATCCGATTTCAAAATTTCAAAGTGCGTTGACTTTCGGATTGGACTGGGCCACTTTTCCGCACCCAGGTGTTTCCTGGACGAACAATGTTGGTTTTTCGACCGAGCCTAATATA
>NC_046664.1:77368907-77382874 GCF_010883055.1 Belonocnema kinseyi | reverse complement strand
GGAGCAAGGAAACTGCGTCTGTTTTAATAAAAATACATGTTATGGCCTAATATATATATATATATATATATATATATATTCGCTAAAGTCAAAGGAGCTTTAACAAAAGAGAATTCACATTCACCAAAAAACTGTTGTCGATGAATTGATTTTAAGTTTTAAAAATCTGTGCAAAAAGATCGAGCGCGTAGCGCGAGGTACATAGATTATCAAGCGTGACATAAATAATATATTTGCCAGCGCAAAGTATGAGAACCAACAGTCGCGTGCCTTTGGCGCACTCAAACTTACCAGTCGCCAGGTGGGCATATTTTTTATTAAGAATTAAACTACTTGGTTAAAAGTTAAAATATTTTGTAAGAAATGGAATTTTTAGTTAAAGATTCACTACTTGTGTTCCAAATTCATCTTCTTGGTTTACAATGTAGCTATTTTGCTCAAATGCGCCACCTATAAAAAATTTCGCGCCACAAAACTGTAGGAGTTATATCAGGTGTTACGCGGAAGGGGTGCTTGCGCCACGCCCCCCTATTTAAAAAATCAAAGAATAAAAATAAATGATTCCAAAGATCTTCAAATGCGGTCATATGCTCTATAAATTTTTTTTGAAAATATTGAAAATTGCCCAAGATATGGAGGTAATAAAATTATACGAGTGATAACTCGGTTATCAATGTACCTAAAAATTATTTCTTTATGGCGCATATGAACGCATTTCAAACCGCATAGGAAAATTTCTTAATCAATGCGGATGAAATATGGATTAAAATATGGATTTAAAACAACTTCTCGCATGATATATCTTCTTTGAAAGTTGACAAATCCGTCTACTAAGATCCATTCCACGTTATCATATTTAAAATTCATTAGTTATTTGTAGTGATGCTCACGATAAAATCGTATGTAAATTAGCATATCAGTTTTAATGATTTTCGTATTTAAATTTTCGCCTTGAAGCTAATTAATAAAATGTAAATACGTCAAAAGGACAAGAAACGCGCGTTAGTTGATGAGACGAAGACTTTTATATCTATTATGTAATCTAATAATTTACTATAAGAATCAATGATTACACTGCTAACTAAATTCTTCATTACTACAGAATTTAGTATTTCCTCTACTTTGATAAAATGTTCATCGTTCGTACTCTGGTCTTTACCCTGGCAATCATCCTTGATTCCATTGGTAAATATAATAATATAATTTATCTATAGTTTAAAAATATTTTTGAGCTTTTCATATTCTTTTTAATTTCAATTAATGAATGTGTGTTATGAAGAATATAATTAGAAAAGTATTCCTATTATCTGCTATTCGACAATACTGCGAAAGTTTTTCTCTTACTATAATATTTAACTTCTATGTTGTTGAAATTCAAAATTTTATATGATACTACGAATTTGGAAATGCATTAATAAAAAGATTTACACTTCGGTCATTTTGGAGACGTAGGGTCACAATTTAATTTAATTATTTAAAGTTTTTCAATTCTAAATATTTACAGTTCATGATTTTTAATTACAACTTTTCAAAACTTTGAAATAATATAAAATTGCCGTTCAAATTACTAACATTTGAAAGATTTACTATAAAAAGTTATACATCTGAAAGAGCTACAATAAAAAATCCTTGGATTTTGAAAATAGATAATAGCAAATAATACTATTGTAATATTTATGGTTTAAGGATATGTAATTTATGCAATTTCAAAATTTTTTCGAAATAGTTTAATTAGAAACATTAAATTTCTATACACTCGACTTACAATATTACCAATAGGGTTTCATGAAATAACAACTTCAAAGAAATGTAATCTGTGCTTTCATTTGGAGATTTAAGTTCAGAGTTCGACTGCTTACCTAATGGCGAGCCTATTTCTTGTGTGCCTAGTAGCAGACCTTATTATTTTTCGAAAAAAATTCACCTAATAGATATTTTGTCGAGTCTTTTCTTCGTCCCAGATGCAGGTCTTCTCTTGGCAGACTTAATTCTTCTATAATAAATCCTTCCTCTCCTGAAAGGCGTCCTGCATTTGCTACGGAAATGACTCCAGATATAAGGCTTCCTTCTTCTGACGGACGTGGATGTGGACTTGAACAACTAAGATTTATTAGGCTTATTGCCTTCATAAATCCACATTGGATATTTGAACTTCGAAGGTACACTTTTCCTGCTAATAAGCCCATTAAAATTCTAAAAGAAAAGTCTAAGTTTGAGCCTCTTTCTATCAATGAACAAATTGTATTATCAACATCCAAAGGTGACGTGTTTGCAATATTGGAGAGTTATGATATTCTTGCTGGAATATATAGTCGTATTCATAATAAACATGATATAAGACGGGTGAAAATAAAAATGGATAGCGGTACGATTACCCCATTGACCCGAGAAGAAATTTCTGAAGTACCAGTAGGTCGCCACCGCAAAATTATAAGAAATTTTAGAGTAGAGCATGTTAACAACAATCCTATATACTAATAGTCGAAAAAAATATTTAAAAAAATATAATATATTTTGCGATCCTAATTAGTATCAAAATCATACATGTAACTGATAATTGGAATAAAATCGCAATATAGCATGCTTCTCACATGAATATTTTTTTTAAATCCTAGTTTGTCTATAGAAATTTAAATTATAATATTCGATTTTACTTCTTTATTTTATGAGTACATATTATAGGTATAAACAGATTTCATATATAGATGTTTGAGGCCGAAAATTTCAAACGATTTTAAATAATATTTAGAAGTTTAAAAATAATTAATTTTATCTTCCCCCTCCCAACTTCTTAAAAACTTCTTATATATTTTTCTATTTACTTTTAACTAAATTTCTTTAAATCATGTTAATATATAAATACGATACAAAAATATCTTAAATTCCTCGAAAACTTTAGAGAGGTTTCTATTTTTTTAAATAATTTAAAAAATATATTTAGACAAATTTTTAAAATTGAGAAAAAGTAATCTTAAAGATTTTAAAAGAATTTTTCCCCTATTTTAAAACAATTTAATACACCCCGACAAATTTTTTACGATTTTCTTTTTATTATTTTTTTAAATATTTCACAAAACTTTTGAAACTTGTCTGGTATTTCTTTCTGATTGATTTATAGTGTTTGAAAGGCATTAAGAAATTGTAGTGCTACTTGAACTAGCCGTGTTGATAATTTTCAACGATAGTGTACATGATTATCTTAAAATGAGCTTTAACTAATTTTGTGGATTATTTTTTTTCTCCAAAGTGACTAATTAAATGTAAATAAATTGGAAGGATAAAAATTACGCCTTTAGTCTATGAGATAACGATTACAGAATATGTTATTTACTTTAAAGAATCACTTACATAATAATAAGTTAAATTGTTATCTAAATTTGCGATTAATTTATTAATCTGTGTTTCCTCTACTTGGATAAAATGATGATCCTTTATACACTGGTTTCCACAATTGAAATCATCCTTAATTCTATTGGTAAATAATATTATATCTATTATTTAATGAGAAAAATTGTTATACGTTCCGTAAATAGCTATTTGTCCGACGTAATCCGAATTTCTCTTAGACTAATATTTTTGTTTAAAGCCGTGACGTCGGATTTTTTGTATGTGTGTGATATTGCAGCACCCCCCGAAATTTAGAACTGAATAATCTATACGAAATTTTCTTATGGTCAAATTCATTGCACCTTTTTTTAAAATCTTGTTTTACTTATTATTTGCTAAGACCGCGTGAAAAATGGATTTAAAAATATTTCTTTTAGTTATTTTTTAAAAATTAAATATACTTTTATATTGAAATAAATTATTTAGGGATTGCTTATGAAAGACATTAAAAATTGGGTTTCTAAAAAATTATGGTTGGTAATCGTTTGGGCTAGTACATTTCTTGATAATAAATTTTGAGAAAGCTTACGACTTTTGCGAAAGACGCCTTTGCAACAGTACATTATAATAATCATTTAATAAGTTTTGAAATTACCCTCATTAATTCGTTTTTTTAGCTTTCGTTTTAAATTTAGTCGTCAGGACTAATTTTTGTGGCAGCAATCATTTTCCCTCGAATCAATGCCAATTTTATGTTTTGTTTTTATGTCTTATGAAACGACAATGAGATGCACAGGTTGCTGCATTATTGTCAAACGAATCCACTTCGAGAACCGAGAAATGGTTTATCTTATTTCCCTATACGCTTGCCTCGCAATATTACCACTAGGATTTCATGAAATACCAATTTAAAAAAATATAATGTGTGCATTCTTTTTACAGAATTAAGTTCAGAGTTCGATTTCTTAACTAATCGCGAGCCTATTTCTTGCTTTCCTCGTGCCACGCCTTCTTATTCTTCAAAAAAAAAATTTACCTGAGAGATATTTTGCCGAGTCTTCTTTTCGTGCCAGATTGAGGTCTCCTTTTGGGAGACATAATCCTTCGATAATCAATTATAATTCTCCTCAAATTCGCTCTGCTCTTGATATGAAAATTTTTCCATATATAAGGCTTTCTTCCTCTAACGGACGCGGATGTGGACTTGAACAACTAAGATTTATCAGGCTTATTGCTTTCATAAATCCACATTGGATATTTGAACTTCGAAGGTACACTTTTCCTGTTGATGTGCCAATTAAAATTCGAACAAGAAAATCTAAGTATGAGCCTATGCCTACCAAAAAACAAATTGTCTTATCAACATCTGATGGTATCGTATTTGCAATATTGGAGACTTACGATATTCTCGCTGGAATATATAGTCGTATGAATAATAGACGCGACATAAGACGGGTGAAAATAAATATGGAAAGCGGCACGATTACCTCATTGGCCCGAGATGAAATGTTTAAAATTCCAGTAGGCCGCAACCGAAAAATCATGAAAAATTTTAGAGTAGAGCATATCAATAGCTATTAATCAAAAAAGAAAAATGTAAAACTGTAAAATAAAATTGTTTGTACTCCAAAGTCGGATTAAAATATTACTCGCAGTTAATCACCTTAAAATCTGTTACGGTTCTAAAGGCTATATTCTTTCGCCGGAGGCCACATTCTCATCATGCATTCTAAGCTCAGATATGAATTCTTTGCATTTGGCATGTTAAATGAAATTTAATAATATATTAGTTTCCGACGCACTTCACGTGTCACGAGTTTTATTTACAACTTTTAAATTCTCTGTGGCTTATGCCGAATGATTTTAAATGCCCTCCATCGCGTCATTAAAAAATTAAATTAATCTGAATTGCAAGTACTGATAAAGATAGCGGAAAATAACTTTGGGGCTAGTAATCTTATTTTCCTATTGACTAGCCTCACAATATTTCCACAACGGGCTTATTGAATACAAACCTAAGGATAATGTTTTTCTTCCTTTTTCTTCTAGCAGAGTTAAGTTTAGAGTTCGATTGTTTACCTAATGCCGAGCCTGTTTCTTATGTTTCTCATTTAAGACCTTCTAATACATCTGGAAGACAATCAACTTAGACGTCTCTTGTTTCTGCAAAGCCTTTTCTTCGTACCAGGTCCAGGTCTACTCCTGCCAGGCATAATCCTTCTATAAGGCGTTCTGCTCCTTTTGAAAAGCTTCCTGCTCCTTCAAGGTGTCCTTCTCGTATTAGAAGCATGGAACCTCCTGAGAAACTTCCTTCTTCTGACCGATTCAATTTGGACTTGATAAAAAATGTAAGGTGAAATTGCAATTTTGGCATTGTAAAGCGAAATTACAATGCACGTATTGTGAATTAAGAGTTTAACGTGTTCGCCGCTGTGAAGGAGCGTCATATTATATCTGCTAAAAGATCACCCAATTACCAAAATATTTTAATTTTTTTAATTTTTTAATTTTTTACATTTTTATGTAAAAATGATATTTTTGTTTTTAAACGCAATATTGCATTTTAAATCAAGAAATAATTTTATTTTCTAATAAAATTATGTGAGAAATGTAAACCATTTCATTTCATTGTCTCAAAACTAAATAACTTGCATTTGCCTTGTGATTTTTTTTAACATCCTCAGAATATTAAAAAGTGTCAAGAGAATAAAAAATTCCAAAGAACAATTTTAAATTTCAACAAATTAAACAAAGTTAAAAATATTTCTAAAATTATTGAAAAACATTGCAAGCTTTTCAGGCTATTTATTTATTTTGAAAAATTTTGATAAATTTCGTGAATAATTTCGCTTTGTTTGAAAGGTGTTTTAAAATTTGATTTTTGAAATAAAAATTTAATATTATTTGGTTTAAAAAGAAATGCTTGGTTGAAATAGCTTTTTATTAAAATTGAAAAGCTTGCTTGAATGAAATATCAACTATCACATTTATCAGTTAGAACTTATTTTTTCCCTTAGAATTTCAACAATGTAACTATTTCGATGAAAAATCGCCTTTTTGATGAAAAATTAAGTATCTTTTAAATTCTGGTGTCAACCTTGACAATAATTCTTGAATCTATTGGTAACTATTATAATTCACTATAACTTAAAATTTTTAAATATTTTTAAATTCTACGCACATAACAATTTCTGCGATGGAATCCGAATCATATCCCAATTGTTACTTTTTTCCAAAGTATTTTTGAGTTTAATAAATGAATTCGTCTCAAAAAAATACAATTAGAAAAAGTGACCCTATTGATATAGAATTTATAATAATTTTAGAACCAGAAAGTACAGCATATTAAAGTACAAACGGTAATTTATTAATACTTACATAAAAAGTTAAATTCTTAAATTTCGGTTTTTGTATAAAATATGTATCATTGCAAAGTTTGACAATTTAATATAAAACCTTATAATAAATTATGATTAAAAAATATTTAATTTTAAAGATTATAAATAGGAATTCTTGAATTTTGAGAATGTAGATGATTTTGGAGATTTAAAGTCAGGTTTTCATATTTTAAGAGGTACTCCAAATTCTCAATCTTAAAGATTTTAAACTATTTTTCTAGTTTTCCAGCATAACAAATTCGAAGCTTGACATAAATTGAAAAATAATTAAAAACCTAAAAATTTAAATCTATTTATAACTTTTTATTGACTTCACAATTAAAATTCATTTTAAAAAGCTTCATATTTACAAATGATTTTCAGTATTGCTTGCGTTAGCCATTTTAATCATGTTTAACGGTGCTGAACATTAATTATTTTTAAATAAATTTAGAGGAATTTAGTAACAAATTTTTTTTAAAGTCGCAAATGAAATGTTAATATATCAGAAGAACAAGACAGATGCCTTTAGTACATGAGATAACGACTAAAGAATATATTATATAATCTGACGAATTAATAGAATAATAAGGAGTTACACTTCTTACATTAATTTATTAATCAGTTAATCCGCTACTTGGAAATAATGATGTTCGTTTATACTCTGTTATTCACCTTGGCAATTGTCCTAAATCTTATTGGTAAATATAATAGTATAATGCCTAGAATTTATCAAATATTTATAAGCTTTTTGCAAATAACAATTTTTTCGACGAAATCTTCATTTAGTCCAGACTCCGAATTTTATCTAAAGTCTATCTGAAGTTAATAAATTGATCTTCAGTTTTGTTTTTCCTTACTGAAACATCAATGCATGGGTTATTTGAATTTGTCCTAAACCAATATAAACTTGATCTAATTTCATTCCAGGAGAATCCTGACCGTGTTCTTATTTTCTTCCTAAAAATAGATTTAGAAAATTGCTTCTATTTATATAGAATTAATAGGTATCTTAGAAATAAAATGTACCGTGTGTTTTAGTGGAAACCGCAAGAAAGCGAGTTTCTTCAATTTTTTTTGTAGCCTACTCGAAATTTTACACAGTCAAATATCAAGGTTCTTAAAAATCTTTCTTCACTGATTATTATTTGTTCAGATCACGTGAAAAAAGGAATTTAAAAAAATGTAATTAAGGTAAATGTCCCATTTTGGGCGAGTGACCCAATTTGTGCGAATGCTCACATACTGTCGGTAAATCCGTGATATTCTTAAAGTTTATGACACTAGTAATAGCTTATTCAAATTCTAGAATGGATTGAAGATAAATATTTTTGATGCAGGCTTAGTGGGCACAAAATATGGCGACGTCTTTACGACATCGTTGCGACAACTTTACGATAAATTTACGACATCCTACGTCCATGTCTTTTGGGTGTCTTTGCGATATCGTAAAGACATCGTCAGATCATACAACTTATTTACGATATCGTAAAGACAACTTGACGACAGAGACAGATGATGTCGTAAAGTTGTCGTAAATATATCGTAACGATGTCGTAAAGACGTCGCCAAACTTTGTGCCTACTGGGGGATTTATAGTCATTTTATTACGTATTCGTGTACTTTAAACGTTATATAGTCACGCGTGTCGCCATCTGTGGCCGATCGAGCATAACATTACTCCCGGCTTGTTAGTTCGCGAGTTGACAGGCAGCGTAGTTTTTCGTTTCAACAGTGCTCTAAAATTGTTTTGGCGCGAATGTTTTGATGGAAAAGTAAGTATTAATCATAAGCTTTACGAATGTGTTCTTCAATTTTAATGAAAACTAATGGATAATTCGGATATTTCCTTCCGGCTTAATACGGACGGAAAAAACGGCTGGAGGAATTTGTGCGAGTGTTTACAAACAAAACGGTTACATAAGAATTAGGAGTTTTTTAAAGGCAAAAAGCACACTATTTCAATTCTGAAAGCTTTCTCCTGTTATAATACCTGTTTGTTATGCATTTGTATTGAACAATTGATAAAAATGCGCGGGAAACGATTACAACAACAATGAGATAGCCAATTTAAAAATGCAGACGATAAAAATATTCTTTTTCTTTTAATTACGTGATTTATTACACTGAGAAATTTTCACGTTAAAATTGTGAAATTCGTAATGACAAATTAAATTAGGAGTCAGTTTTCATCAATGGCGATATCCATCTACTGTAGGAAATATCACATGGCGCCATTCGCCCAAATTGGGACATTTGATTCGCCCAAAATGCGTCATTGGAAAAATTTATTCGCCCAAATAGGTTCATCGGTGAAGCATAAAATATTCTTTATTATTCAGTCAAAATTTTTTTTTTTATATCGATGAGCAGACAAAGTATTGATGAAAAACGTTCAAACTCTGCGGTAAGAGTAACTTTTATTGATTTATACGATTTAAGATACTTTTACAAGCAAAATACGCCAAGCAATTCTTTACATTCGCCCAAATTGGGACATTTACCTTAGTCACTTAATTAAAAATTCTTGCGAGAATTTATTTCTTCGAGTTATTTTTTTTATTTGGATATACTTTTTTATTTGAACGAATTATTTTTGTTTAAACAAGTACCAACTGCGTCAACGCTTCAGTACATTCATGACCGTCTATCCGTCATGACTTTTCCTTATTTTACTTACGAATGTTTACCCCAAATATCACCTTCATATACACTGGAACCAGTGCTCTCAATTTTGGGAACTTTTTGAACTGCGCTTGCGTCTTGCCGGCACTCCCTAATTGATTAGCGTTAGCGCTAAATTTGATTTATATAAATATTCAAATTTAATATTTGTCACAACTAATTATTGGGATTTCGATCAAAAGCCGTTTCTTAATCTTTCAATTAGATTTTGGACTGATAGATAAAAACAAATTTGATTTTAATGAAAAAGACCTAATGAATTATGAGTTAAGAGAAAAAAATAATTTTCATTATGACATTGATTCATCTTGTCTCTGTCAAGTTTCTAAATTGTATTTATTTTCACTCGCGACAATGTGACTTTGAATAGATTTGCTAAAATTAGAAGAAAAAATGAATTAGGAATGTTGTTATTTCTGAAGTATATTAAATTTGAAGATTTAAATAATTTAAAATACGCGCGAACCGTAACCAATAGATATTCCGGCGCGATGCAGGAACAGTTGAAAAAGTTAACAAATTTGGGAGCACTGAAAAAACTTGGATTTAACAATGATTTCGGACATGGCATCAGTAGCCTTTATCGGTAAATCCAGACCATCTAAACGTAAACATTAAGTGGCATGTGAACCATTGCCAATTTCAGAGAACGTTGATTACACAGGCACACAGAAAAAAAGATGCCTGAACTTTTATCCAGACCATGGTGATCTTATGTTTTAGAGGTCGCTGGATCAGAATCCGGTGGCTGTGTAGTCACATCAAATCAGGGTTTTTTTCTGAATTCAAGAAATACTCAAAAATAGACAAAATAGCCCTTTTTGTTAATTGAAAATGTAACCCGGCTACATTTTTGAAGCGTTTTCGGGTCACTAAATTTGGGTATAATGCTGATTAATCCCTTAAAGAGCTTAAAGGCTTTCTGCCTCTAACCTCAAACCCCCCAAGTCTAACCACAAAATTGCCTCTAATTAGAAAGAATAAACGATCTTCCAGTTGTAGGGGTAAAAAAAGCCGAAACAACGGATATTCGAACTTCGAAGATACACTTTTCCTGCCGATAGATCAACTGGAACTCAAACAAACTTTTCTAGGTTTGGGCTTATGCCAACCCAAGAACGAATTGTGTTATCAACATCCAATGGTGACGTGTTCGCAATATTAGAGAGTTTAAATGTTCTTGCTAGAATATACACTCGAACCGGCACTAATCGCCAAAAAACACGGGCGAAAATAAACATGGAAAGCGGCACGATTACCACATTGACGCGAGAAGAGACATTTGAAGTTCCAGTAGGTCCCAGCCGCACAATCGTAAGGAATTTTAAAGTAGAGAATGGATATCACAATTAGCTACACTATTTTCAAAAAAGAAAAATTTGACAATTAAATATATTTGTGATTCAAAGTCGGATTGGAATCTCAAATACACTGCTAATTACTTTGCAAATATATTTAGAGTTTATCGTTAACATAACGCTGGTTTTAAGACCCTTATTATGCATTAATAATCACATTTCGCTTAAAATACACTACTCGAATTTCGCTCTGGGGTACAGATTATTATTATTTCGTCCTGTTTGGCTCATTCTAAAGGGCTTTAATTGCGCTATATCGCGCCGCAAAGAAATTGGAGTCTGCTTAATTGTGTTGATAATGAGAGCCTGAAATAGTGGTGAATAGGTGATTAATATTCTTTAATCTTTTTCGACTTATTATAAAATATTTTAAAAGCGCTCTATTGCCTCACCAAAAAATTTAATTGTGCCTTAGTGCTAGTGCTAATCCACATCCATCGAATAGGTTTGCATAAATGTAAAAAATACATCGAGGTAGTGGGAGGAGGGCTGCTATCACCCTTCGCATCTCGAATTCTGTTACAAAAAATGCTAAGTAATCAAACTTCTTAATGGACAAAAAATTCGTATAACTTTAGAAGATATTCAAAAGTTTTGAAGAAATTTCGAAAATAATTTACACTTTAAAAAGATTTCTACAAATTTAAAGCAAAATGTGCCTGGAAAAATTTCAAGTTTTTTTTAGTTTAGGAAGTTAATTTCATGAGAATAATTGAACAGATTTTTTAATTTTTCAACAGATTCCTAAAATTGTCAATCTTCAATTTTTTGAACCGTTTTTTATTTTCCAGCATTTTGAAACAATTTTTAAAATATTCAAAGAATTTTAGTCAATATATAGAAGGCTTTGAAGAAATTTAAAAAGATTTTAAAATGTAGAAAAAAAGAGTACTGAATCTTCAAAACAAAAATGGTAAAGCTTTAAAAGGGTCTTAAAAACTATAAGATATATTGCATAAACTGACGAATCAATATAATAATCTTTAGTTATGCTGTGAACCAAGTTCTCCGTTGGTATATAATTCATTTTTTACTGTCCTTGGTTAAAATGATGATCGTTTACAATCTGGTGTTCACACTGGTGATCATTCTGCATTCTATTGGTAAATATAATAATATATCTCTATTTGAAAAAAATATTTTTAAGTTTTACGCAAAACAATTTCTTCAACGGAATCCGCATTCTATCACAATTGCCGCTATTTTCCAAAGTCCTTTTGAGTTTAATAAATTGATCCTTCTACCTGTTTGTCCTCATCCTAACATTAGAATATATTCTATGTAAGGTTGTCGCAAATAAGTAGGAATTTATTCTTAATTTATTTCGGAGAAAGCAAGAATTAAAAAAAACAATAGAATGAAAAAAGTTTATATATTGATACCGAATCTATTGAGTATTCTAAGGTTACATTACACTCGGTCGGTAAAGTCGAAACCTATAAGGTCCATCCACTTGGCGGACTGAAAAGCATTGATTATATAGTAGTTTGACTTACCTTAATTTTTTTAGAGGAAAGTAAGCCAAAAATCGTGATATTGATTTGCTCCTCATTCAGAAAAACCATTTCTTTAATTATTGGTTTCGATTTGGAATATGTACGATTCAGACAATTCATCAAGAAAAAATATAATGTGCCATGATTGGGGTTATGTGGCATTGTTATGATAGTTGGTGTGACCATTTTTAAATTTTGGAAGTGTTTTTTTTTCAAATACGTCAATCGATTATTTATGCACTTTGAAAGGTGACGTAAGGGAAACGTACAAGGAGAAAATAAAAATGACCGAAGAGTGTGACCCTTCTTAAAAATCCTATAAGATTTCTTGAAAATCTTTAAACTAAAGCTGTCTTAAAATCCTATACAATCTCTTGAAAATCCTTAAACCTTATCGAATTATTTTTAAATCCAGCAAAAATAAATTTTACAATACCGTGAAGTAAGTAGAATTTTTTTAAATCCTTAAACTTCCATTAAAATGTTTAAAGTTATTAAAAATCTTTCGAAATTGACTAATATTAATTAGGATCCTATAATTCTACTTGAATTCCTTCAAATTTCTTGGAAACCCTCAAAACCTTTGATTTTTTTTAATTCCTTGAAATTTTTTAAAGTACATTAAAATTTTGAAAAATAACTTTTTATTAGCTCGTTTGACGTTCTTCACAATCACTAAAACCGTCAAAAATCTCTTGTAAATTCTTAAACCTTTTTGAATTCTTTTTTATTTATTTTTAAATTCTCTAAAAAGAATCTTAAAATCCCATCAAGTCCCAAGTAATTCCTTTAAATTACTTGAATTCTTAGAAATGCTGTGAGATTTCTTGAAAATCCTTAAAGTCCTCTGAATTTTTTTGAACTCCCGTTGACTTCTTTAAACCCATTGAAAATATTTCAAAATTAATTAAAACTAGTTTAAATCTTTTAAAAATGATTGAAATATTTAAATTTTGTATTCCCTTGAAATCTTTTAAAATTCTTTAAAATTGTTTTAAATAACTTTTCAAGAACTTGCTTGACATGCTTTAAAATCAGTAAAACTTTTCTGAAATTCTTGTAAATTCTTAACACTATTCAAATTTTTTTCTAATATTTTTAAATCTTTTATAAAGAAACTTTAAAGTCCTGCCAAGTTCCTAGTGAATCCTTAAAATTACTTGAGTTTTCAGAAATCGTGTTAGATTTCTTGTAAATTCTTAAGCGCCTCCGAGTTTTTTTTAAATCTCCCCAACTTCTTTAAAATCATTTAGAATCTTTCGAAATTGACTAAAATTAATTCCGATCATTTAAAATCCCTTCAAGTTTTTTGAAATAATTAAAAACCTCTTAAGATTTTGTAAAATCACCTAAAGTATTTTAAAATCCTTTAAAGTTTCTTTGATGTACCTCTCTCTTATACGAGACATTATCACACAAGCTGCCGGCAATTGAGGTTATAACCTCAATTAATAATGAAAGAAATATCTTAGCTATTTTAAGAGTAAATCTATATCACGATTTTTTCCTTACTTTTGCTTAAATGAATTAATTTTAGTCAAACTCTTAACTGCACAATGCTTTACAGTCCACCAAGTGCTAAAGCCTTATAGATTCTGACGTTACCGACCGAAGATGAAGTAATATTAGAATACTCAATAGGGATTTTAGAATTAGAAAGTAACGTTTGATAAATTAGTAAAAAACTCAAACTAGATGATTACTCGAATTTTGAAGCCTGAATA
>NC_046664.1:77360217-77368807 GCF_010883055.1 Belonocnema kinseyi | reverse complement strand
TCTTTTGCGTTAAGTTTACCCAGCGAGATTTATTTTTGTTATAGCGAATATTTTACCTGAAATCTATGCAAAAGTTATTGTCTGTTTTATAAAACACAATTAAGATGCACTCATTTATATATATAATTGCAAAATTAATCCAGGCACAAGAAAAAAACATATTCAAAAATGTTATGAAACTGCAAATACTTTTTCCCATATTTTTTTGTTTTTCAAACTTGCAAGGCATCTTTAAAGAGATGACCCCAATATTTGTAAATAGTTTAAATATTTTCGGTTGAGGATCAGATTTTCATCCAATCGATGTTCGAAAAATAGTTTAATTTTTACCAACACAATCCGGTCTTTTCCCCAAAAGTACCCTGCTTCTAAAAGAATTAAAAATCTTATTACGAATGGTCAATATTCCACGATTATAAATTTCTTTTTGATATTTACTTAATGAAACTGAATCGTTTTAAAAATTATTCACAAAGCTGTTTTAGTTTAAGAAAGCCTATCAGTGTTATATTAAATGCGCTAGGGGTGTTTTTTGCATTTCTTTTTTAATTGTCACTGTGAAGTTGTGGGCATAGCTTAAAGTTTTCCGGATATCAGCACCAGCACCCAAAATCTTGTTTCTGGAGAAAAATAAAAGGCCCCAAAAATTAACATCGGTGCCCAATAGCAAGCTGAAGATAACCCAAAATTCTGGCAGAAATAAAAGGTTTATATTGAGTTTTAGAGTTTACATCTAGAGATAGAGAGATTTTTTGCGAAAGTTCAGTTTAAAAAAAAATGTTGTTTATCAACAGAATTAATCAGAGGATATATAACAGAGAAGATGCACCTATTTAAATTTACTCGAAAGAGTGTTAGGAACTTTTGTCCAGCCCCACTAAGGAAAATCAAACGATTTCCAGTCATAAAAGATTTTGATTTTGTACTAATACAGTTTAATTGAAGGTATTTTATAAATATTTTTTGATGCTTATTGAAAATAAAAAAATTTCTGACTGCTTCATTAAAAATAACTTCTTGGAATAGAGTTTTCCACACCACTGTCACAATCTGGAGCGCGCAAGAATTTCGGAATTACTTTCTCAATAGTGCCGCGCTGGCATTGATGTCTTGTTTAGGAGTAAAAGTGTAAATTTCTATAAGGGATCATCATAAACTACGTCACCGATTTCGGGGAGCGGGGATTCACAAAATCTATGATTAGTAACGGTTTTGGCAATATTTTTTGTACGTTTTCAGATAATAAATTATGTTTTTAGTACAAAATAAATCTTTTTGCCTAAAAATTTATGTTTCTAGTTGAAAACTCAACTTTTTAGTTCAGAATTTTAGTATTTTATTAAAAATTCGTCTTTTTCGGTAGAAAATTACACATTTTGTTGAAAAATTAATATTTTTTGTAGTAAATTAACGTTTTTGTTTAAAAATTCACTTTTTTTTGTTGAAAATTTAACTTTTTTGTTGAGCATTCTTGAATTTGGGGAAAAATTTGTTTTCTTTTTCTTTCTTTCTTAAAACTGTAACTTATTGGTTAAGAAGTATTACATTTTCTTAAAAATTCGCGATTTTTCATCGTAAAATAATAATTTGTTTTAAAAATTCATCTTTTTTATTGAAACATAAACTGTTGTGTTGAAAATTTTTGAAATTGGTTAAAAATTCGTTTTTTCGTTTAAAAATTACAAAAATAGGTTTCACATTGGAACTACTATCTTACAACTAAAAAAATTTCTTTCCTTCTTGAAAATTCAAC
The DNA here is from genome assembly GCF_010883055.1 of Belonocnema kinseyi. Lineage (NCBI taxonomy): Eukaryota > Metazoa > Arthropoda > Insecta > Hymenoptera > Cynipidae > Belonocnema > Belonocnema kinseyi. The sequence goes on along the minus strand of NC_046664.1, from coordinate 77,367,054 downwards.
TTTTTTGTTACAAATTCGGAAATTTTATTGAAAATTCTTCTTTTTTCGTATTAAAATAATCTTTTGATTTAAAAATTCATCTTTTTTAGTTGAAACTTTAACTTTTTAGTTAAAAATACTTGAATTTTTTTAAGAAAATTGTTGTTTTTTTCGGGAGAAACTTAACCTCTTTGTTTAAAAATTCATCTTTTTATTTGATACATTTTGTTTAATTGAGCATTTTTTAGTTTAGTTAAACATTCGTTTCTTTAGTTAAAAATTTATTAATTAGATTTCAAAGTTGAGGTAATTTGTTAAAAACTAACAAAAATTTATTTCTTTTATAAAAGTTTAACTTTTGTGTTTTGAAAACCATTTTTTTAGTTGAGTATTTATCTTTTTAGTTAAAAGTTTAACAACTAGGTTTTAAAGTTGAGCTACTTTCTTAAAAAGGAAAAAAAAATTCTCACTTAAAAATTCAACTTTTTGGTTAAGAATTCTCGGTTTTTATTGAAAATTCTTCTTCTTTTATAATACATTAATCTTTTTGTTTAAAAAGTCATTTTATTCAGTTCAAAATTCACACCTTTGGTTGCGAAGTCTTGAATTTTATTCGAAATTCGATGTTTTTTAATAGAAATATAATCTCTTTAAAAATGAATCTTCTTCGTTTAAAAATAAACAACTAAGTTTCAAATTCAAACTACCTTCTTAAAAATTCATTTTTTTGGTTGACGATTTTAAATTCTAGTAAAACATTTATCTCATTGGTTAGAAATTATACAGTGTGTTGAAAATACCTTTTTTGTTGTTGTTGAAAGTTTACTTTGGTAATCGAAACTTGACATATTCGATTATTAGTCGAAAATGATTATTTTTTAAGTGAAAATTCAACTTTTCTTGAAATTAAACTATTTTGTTACAAATTCCTTTGTTCAATTAAAATCAATCTAGTTTAGTTAAACATTTACCTTTTGGGTTCAGAGTTCTTGTATTTTGTTGGAAATTCGTCTCTTTGGTACAAAAAATAACTGTTTTAATCAAAATTTTATATTTTTTATTTGATAGTTCAACAATATGATATATAAAATTCGTCATTTTGGCTTGAAAGTTCAGTAATTTCCCCAAAAAAATCAGCTATTCGGTAGAAATAGTATTGGATGTTCGCTTTTTTTTTAAATATTTTTTTTAGAAAATTAGTTCTTTTTTTATAATTTTAAATCAATTGTTTTCAATTAAAAGTTCATCTGTTCTATTTTTGGTAAAAAACTACCCTTTTCGGATAAACATTTATCGGTCTGATTCAAAAAATATGTATTTTATTTACAACGCACTTTTTTGGTTATAAAATTCATCTTTTATGGTAGAAATTTAATAATGAAGCAAAAATCAAAAATAATTTTTTTGATCACGGATGAATTTTAATTGCATGGAAAACTTTCCTAAAAAATCTTTGCTAATGAGCGCTTTATATTTACTCTGCCTACAATATATTCACTGTTCGAAGTTTCACAAGATAAAAATTATCCAGGTACGCAATTTATGTTTGAGAAGGGGAAAACACAAACATCTCACACGCAATATTAGAATATACATTATTTACGTTGTTTATAAAATTCTGCTCTAATCAGTTTTCAATAGAGTGTGAAAAAATGAGGAATCTTTACAGTCTGGTCTTAACCTTGTACGTTAATTTTATTCCTATTGGTAAGTAAATAACAAATTATAATATGTTTCTATATTTTCGTCATCATAGTAAGTAGGTTTTGAACATTTTTATTATATGTGCAAATCGTGTTTTCAAGGGACGGGCGCTTGCCTGTCGCTAAATAAACGCCACATAAAATGCGTTATACACCCGACTCTCGGTTTAGACACCGCGTCAGAAGTTGCCTTAGAGTAGCATTTTCGCTAAATAGGGAGTATCAAAACGCAATTAGACAGTACCGTATGCGCCGTATTCAATTGAAATGCATAATATTGCGCAATAGTTGAATGTGAGTACCCGCGTACTGCACCCTATCGTTACGCTCCTCCTGTCTTTCAGACAAGAGTCGCCACCGTCTTTCAGCTTGCGTGCTGAGAGACTGCGTGTACCAGAATTTCTAGAAATTACTAAACCGAGAGTCGTTTGTATTTTGTTCAATTTTGAACGGAATTTTGATTTCAAACCATTATTATTATTAGTATCGTTTGATTTTGGATTTATTAGATAATAATATAACTATTGAATAGAGATTACTTGGTACAGTGGAATAAGAAAATCAGTAAAAACAAGACAATCTTAAACGAAATGTTATACGAAATGAAAGAAATAATCCTTTCGCGCTTTTACTATTTTCAATACATTTTTAAGATTAAAAATTCCTCCATCTTTTTTTTGCCTTTTCTCAGAAATATCAATTAGTATGCCGCCAAAAACGATAGACCTTCTGGCAAATTTTGGGAAGAGTCAAGAACATGTGCATCATCAAGGTAGCTATAAAATAAATACAATTTAATAACAGAAATTTTAATCAATCAATATTTTTTATATTGAAATTTCAAATATTTAATAATCTCTTGGAACCCTATTTCCAATGTTGCAGAGAAAAATATTTGGAAAAGTATACCATACAGGAATTTTATATTTTATTGCGCACCTTTTTTTTAGGAAAATTACATCACGCTATTCTATGTATTATATATCTTTCTTGTTGCAGAATTTAGTTCAGAATTCAATTGCCTACCTAATGGCGATCCAATTTCTAGTGCGCCCCGTTACGGTCCTTCTCACTCTTCTCAAAGAAATTCACCTGAGAATTCTCATGCTGAGTCTTCTTTTCTTGCCAGATCTAGGTCTCCTCATGCCAGGCTCAATCCACCTATAATGAATCCTGCTTATTCTGAAAGAGATCCAGCTCTTGCTACGACAATGGATCCGCCTATAAGGCTTCCATCTTCTGACGGACGTGGATGTGGACTTGACCAGCTCCGATTTATTAGGCTAATTCCTTTTAATAATCATCGACGCATATTCGAACTTCGAAGATACATATTCCCTGTCAATAAGCCCATTAGAATTCGAACAGGAAGGTCTAAGTATGAAACTATGCCTACCAATGAACAAATTGTATTGTCAACAAACAATGGTGACGTGTTTGCAATATTGGAGTGTTATGATACTTTGGCCGGAATATATACTCGTGAAGATGGTACACGCGACAGATGTCGGGCAAAAATAAACATGTATAGCAGCCAGATTACCGCATTGACCCGAGAAGAAACAATTGAAATTCCAGTAGGCCTGAGCCGCAAAATCACGAGGCATTATGTAGTACAGCATACAAACCACAATTAGAGGCTGTCCTTTTGCGGTTTTTGAAAAAACACGTTTTATTGACTCAAAAATTCTTTAAAATTCTACTGGATATAGTGCTGAATTGATATATTTAAATACGAAACGGGAGTAACTTCTTAAAACTGAAAACCGATTTCAGTCGATTTTTGACGATCTGCATCTCGAAAAATATTAACTTTTTTAAAATATAGTTTATTGAGATCTATAGAATTCCATTTTTTTATAATTCAATTGTTGAGAAGGCTTTTTCTCTCTTCTGAAAAATATTAAAAAATGTAGTTCCATGCTTTTCTCGAGACGTCGCTCGATTCCCTGCACTATTGGTTTACAAAATTGAAACAAGAACATAATATTGTTTGTGGTCCATGTTTAATTTGAAATCTTACATGTCACTGTTAATTACAATATAAAGACATTGGTTATTTTTCTGAAGGCTTTCAAATTTGGCTTTATTTATTTTTTATAACAGTTCCTTTTTTCTTCCGATCGAGTTATCGTATTTGAAATTGATCAGTTATTTTTAATGCTGATTGCGTAGCCGTATACATAAATTGGAATATCAATTTGATCAATTTTGGTATATAACTTTCTGCTTTGAAACCAATTAATGAGTCATCTCTTCGTGCCAGATCCAGATCTCCTCATGCCAGGCTTAATCCACCTGTAATGAATCCTGCTTCTTCTAAAAAAAATACTGCTCTTGCTACGATAATGGCTCAGCATATAAGGCTTCCTTCTCCTGATAGACAAGGATGTGGACTTGAACAAATGAGATATATCAGGCTTATTGTATATGCAAATACGCAAAGGATATTTGAACTACGAAGATGAACTTTTCTTCCCATTAAATCATTAAAAATTAGAGAAGGTAAGGCTACTCTTCGAGCTATTCCAACCCAAGAAGAAATGGTATTATCAACATCTGATGTTGACATGTTTGCATCATTGTAGAGTTATAATGTTCTTTTGGAATATATACTCGCAAATAGAAGAGTCACGATAAAGGATGGTAAAAATAAACATAAAAAGCGGCTCGATTACTGCATTGACACCAGAAGAAACCTCAGAAATTTCAGTAGGCCATAGTCGCAAAATTATAAAATATTTTAAAATAGAGCATATAAACCCTTCTGTAAACTAAAATTACCGAAACCATTAATTTAAAATGAAAATGTAAAACTAAAATTTAATATTTTTCGTGTTTATTTTCCTTGAAATGTTATGTATACCTGATAGTTACAGTAACAAGTTAATATGATATGGACCTAAAGCTTTAAATCTTTCCTCAATGTCCAATCATGTCTTGTTCAAACAGGTTTCCACTGGAAGCAACTGCCATGTAAAAATGAAATTTTGGTACTCAGTAGGACCACAATAACTTAAACCTATGGCCACGTCTTACGGTCGTGAGATGGTTAGCCACAGGATATAATGGAATCAAAATGACAAGCCAGAAAAGTTTCTGATGATCTGAGAAAAGCAAAGGATCGCTCCTCCGAAGAGGACTGATTTTCTACATTTCCGCAAAAGTTTCTGTGTATTTCCTTGTTGAGTAGCTGTTTGCGGAATTTTTCGACCTCTATTATCATTACTTTGGCTTTTGGAAGTGGGGCATTTACATGGAGTAACTCATTTTTCTTAGTTTTAAGTTTAAAATTCAAGCCAAGAATCTCGGCCGCCTACTTCGCAGCTTTGTAAATGAACACTTGTTTGACCAAAATCTCGTGTTTCCTGAACATTTTACGGGAAGATCTCTGCCATTTGAAATGATGTAAGCTGTCTTCAAAACAGGTTTTACGAATGTGTCTCTGTGTAAATATGTATGTCTGTATGTCAGTCTGTCTATAAATCAGTCTATCTGTATTTAAGTCTCTCTGTATGTCTGTCTGTTTCCACAATAACTTTTGAGAAAATTAATCTATTAGATTGGCCTTTGGTACACTTTTTTCTTGTCCTAAACCAAAGGTCAAGTTAGTTAGCTGGACCTTTTAAACAAAAATGCAAACAGTGGGCACATTTTGAATATTTGCGAGGCTACTTTTTTCAAGATTTAGAAATTCTATGTACGATTATTCGTAGCACTCAGAAATTCGAAAAATTCCTCCATATGATTTTTTTCATAACACCAAAAATTACCTGAGTTCTAGAATTTACAAAATTCCCAAAAACACACGAAAATGAACATTTTTTTAAAGCCAAATATAATGCACGATATGAAAAAAAAGAAAAAACGTTGATTTTTGAATGCCCTACAAGATTATCATAACAATTTTTAGAATTTTCGTGAAAAATCAAACATTCAAATTTTGACACCACAGAAAATAATCCAAAATCCAAAAATTTAATTTTTCAGCTAAACTATGCAAAATAGGTAAAAGATGACAAGACAAAAATTATGCATTTGAAAAAGACCTACAAATTTAATATTGATCCCTTTTTGATAGGATACGTAGTTTTGGCTTTATTTATAAAGAACTTCATTAGCAGCAATAACAAAAAATCTGCCCGCTGTGTGAGCACATTCTCATCACAACTTTTGTCTTTAATTTTTATTTTTTGTCTCGTGTGTAGGTTTTCCAAAAATTAAACTGTTTTATGCTTTTAATGCTATTTTTACGATTAAAACAAAAAACAGAACTGATTCATGACAAATAATTTTTACATTCTCATCAGAGAAGGTATTAGATTTGTGGTAAATTAGACCCCCCCACACACACACACAAGCTAAGACAAAATAAATAGATGATATTTTTTCACCGAAAGTAGAACAAAAAATTGTTATTCATGTTTTTGTTTTATATTTTTATCAGAAAAGGTATTAAATTTGTGTAAAATTGGATCCTCCCCCCCAGTTTTGGCCAAATATTCACGTTTTGAGACCTTCGATTCTGAAAAACAGGTTTTTAAGAATGTGTCTGTCTTTCGGTCTATACGTATTTATGCATGTCTGGTTTTTGTGAGAACAATAATCCGTGGCTATGATGTATAACTGGGTTTACCCGAGTAAAAGTTTAATAAATCTTGAAAATTGTCCAAGATATGGAGGTAACAAAATTTTACGAGTGTTAAGTCGGTTATTAATGTACCTAAAAATTATTTCTTAATGGCGCATATGAGCACATGTCAAACCGCATAGGAAACTTTCTTAATTAATGCGGATTAAAAAAAAGCGTACCTTTGTTAAGTAGCTAGCGCAAAAATTTTTAGTTGTGGCGCATTTGAGCGAATTTAAAGTTATGACAGATAGCTACGATGAATTTGAAAAAATGTTATTAGTTTAGGAAAATGACGACAGCACCCTCTTCCAGAGCTCACAGACCTGAAACGCCGCAACAATGCCGCACGAGGGGAATCGTCCCCCGCCAGGTGCCAGATCGTGGATGAAATTTACCTCCACCATGCCTACCGCTTGGGACCCGCAAAACAGAAAGTGCATGATTACCACTGTGAGTTCGTATCTAAGCCGAAAATGCACGATTCGACCTCGGAGTTCTGCTGTACGATGATTGCCGATCTGA
>NC_046664.1:77309066-77360117 GCF_010883055.1 Belonocnema kinseyi | reverse complement strand
ATTATGTACACCTGGAAAACATAACCTGAAAATCGACGTATGCATGAAATTAAGAATCACGCAATAGATCCAAATCGCCAATTTCTTCAATTGCTTTCAAATGGGGAGCAAGATATAAATAGAAGACCACCGAAGTCTTCCGAAGCCTTCAGATCGGCAATCATCATACAGCAGAACTCTGAGGTCGAATCGTGCATTTTCGGCTTACATACGAACTCACAGTGGTAATCATGCACTTTCTGTTTTGCGGCTCCCAAACGGTAGGTATGGTGGGGGTAAATTTCATCCACGATCTGGCACCTGGCGGGGGACGATTCCCCTCGTGTGGCATCGTTGCGGCGTATCAGATCTGTGAGCTCTGCCCTCTTCCCCCATTTTGATCGCTCATAACTCGATTATCAATGCTGCGCAGAAATTTTTCTTCATGGCGCATATGAGCGCATTTGAGGATCTTCAAGTTCATGTGATTTAAACTTAGATAACACCTACAGTTTTATGGCGCAACCTTTTTTTCAATGCCGCATTTTAACGCATTTAAGGCGCAATTTAGTGGACTATGGAAAACCCAAAATTTAAGAATGGGGGGAGGGGTGGCGCTGGGCTGGTGTAACTGACGTAACTAATATTATTGTTAAAATATGGATTTAAAACAATTTCTTGCATGATAAATCTTCTTCGAAAGTTGACAAACCCGTCTACTAAGATCCATTCAACGTTATCATATTTCAAATTCATTAGTTATTTGTAGTGGTGCTCGCGATAAAAGCGTATGTAAATTAGCATATCAGTTTAAATGAATTTCGTATTTAAATTTTCGTGTTGAATCGAATTAATGAAATGTGAATACTTCAAAAGGACAAGAAAAGCGCGTTAGTTAATGAGACGAAGACTATTATATCTATTATGTGATATAACAATTTACTAGAATAATCAATGATTACACTGCTAACTAAGTTCTTCATTACTACCGAATTTAGTTTTTCCTCTACTTTGATAAAATGTTCATCATTCGTACTCTGGTCTTTACCCTGGCAATCGCCCTTGATTCCATTGGTAAATATAAGAATAGAATATATCTATAATTTAAAAATATTTCTGAGCTTTTCATATTCTTTTTAATTTTAATTAAAGAATGTGTGTTATGAAGAATATAATTAGAAAAGTATTCCTATTATCTGCTATTCGACAACACTGCGAAAGTTTTTCTCTTGCTATAATATTTAACTGCTATCGTGTTGAAATTAAAAATTTTATATGATATTACAAATTTGGAAATGGATTAATAAAAATTCTTACACGTAGGTCATCTTGGATATGAAGGGTCACAATTTAATTTAATTATTTAAAGTTTTTTAATTCTAAATATTAACAGTTAATGATTTTTAATTGCAACTTTTGAAAAGTTTAAAATAATATAAAATTACCATTCAAATTACTAACATTGAAAGATTTACTATAAAAAGTTATACAACTGAAAGAGCTACAATAAAAAATCCTTGAATTTTGAAAATAGATAATAGCAAATAATTCTATTTTAATATTTATAGCCTAAGGAAATGTAATTTACGAAATTTTAATTTTTTTGTAGTAGTTTAATTATAAACATTAAATTTCAATATACTCGACTCACAATATTGCTAATAGGTTTTCATGAAATACCAACTTCAAAGAAATGTAATCTGTGCTTTCCTTTTGCAGATTTAAGTTCAGAGTTCCACTGCTTACCTTATGGCGAGCCTATTCCTTGTGTGTCTAGTGGCAGACCTTATTATTTTTTCAAACAAAAATTCACCTAATAGATATTTTGTCGAGTCTTTTCTTCGTGCCAGATGCAGATTTTCTCTTGGCAGACTTAATTCTTCTATAATAAATCCTGCTTCTCCTGAAAGGCATCCTGTTTTTGCTACGGAAATGTATGGTTAGTAATGGTTTTGGTAACATTTTTTTTACGTTTTCAGATAATAAATCATGTTTTTGGTACAAAATGAATCTTTTTGCCTAAAAATTTATGTTTCTAGTTGAAAATTCAACTTTTTGGTTGATAATTTTGAAATTTTATTAAAAATTTGTCTTTTATCGGTAGAAAATTACACGTTTTGTTGAAAAATTCATATCTTTTTGTAGTAAATTAACGTTTTTGTTTAAAAATTCATTTTTTTTAATGGAAAATTTACGACAACTTTACGACATCCTATGTCCATGTCATTAAGTCATCTTTACGATATCGTAAATATTTCGTATGATCTGAAAACGTCTTTACGATATCGTAAAGATACTCTTACGACATAAACATAGGGTGCCGTAAAGTTGTCGTAAAGATGTCGTTACGATGTCGTAAAGACGTCGTTAAATTTTGTGCCCAATGGGTTCTTTCTTAAAAATTAAACTTATTGGTTAAGAAGTATTACATTTTCTTGAAAATTCGCGTTTTTCATAGTAAAATAATCATTTGTTTAAAAAATTCATCTATTTTATTGAAACCTAAACTCTTAGGTCGAGAATTCTTGAAATTGGTTAGAAATTCATTTCTTCGTTTAAAAATTACACAAATAAATTTCACATTGGAACTACTATGTTTAAACTAGAAAAATTTCTTTCTTTCTTGAAAGTTCGAATTTTTTGTTATGAATTCGGAAATTTGATTGAAAGTTCATCTTTTTTCGTATTAAAATGATCTTTTAATTTAAAAATTCATCTTTTTTAGTTCAAACTTTAACTTTTTGGTTAAGAATACTTGAATTTTGTTAAGAATATTGTTGTTTTTTTCGGGAGAAAATTAACCTTTTTGTTTAAAAATTCATCTTTTTATTGGATTCATTTTGTTTAATTGAGCATTTTTCAATAAAAATTCGTTTGTTTAGTTCAAAATTAATTAATTAGATTTCAAAGTTGAGGTAATTTGTTAAAAACTAAAAAAAAAATTTTCTTTCATATAAGTTTAACTTTTTTTTTTAAATAATTTTTTTTTTTAGTTGAGTATTCATCTTTTTAGTTAAAAGTTTGACAACTAGGTTTTAAAGTTGAGCTACTTTCTTAAAAAGGAAAAAATTTCTCACCTAAAAATTCAACTTTTTGGTTAAGAATTCTCGGTTTTTATTGAAAATTCTTCTTTTTCATAATAAGTTAATCTTCTTGTTTAAAAATTCATCTTATTTAGTTCAAAATTCACATTTTTGGTTGGGAATTCTTGAATTTTATTAAAAATTCGGTGTTTTTTAATAGAAAAATAATCCCTTTCTTAAAAAATTCATCTTTTCCGTTTAAAAATAAGCAAATAAGTTTCAGATTCAAACTACTTTCTTAATAATTCATTTTTTTGGTTGACGATTTAAAATTCTAGTAAAACATTCATCTCATTGGGTGGAAATTAAACTATTTATTGAAGATTCCTTTTTTTTGTAGTTGCAGGAAGCTTACTTTAGTAATCGACACTTGACATATTCAATTTTTAGTCGAAGATGATTCTTTTTTAAGTGAAAATTTAACTTTTGTTAAAATTAAACTATTTTGTTAAAAATTCATTTGTTTAATTAAAATCACTCTAGTTTAGTTAAACATTTAACTTTTGGGTTCAGAGTTCTTGTATTTTGTTGGAAATTCGTCTCTGTGGTACAAAAATTAACTTTTTTAATAAAAATTTTATATTTTTAATTTGATAATTCAACAATATGGTATAGAAAATTCGTCATTTTGGATTGAAAGTTCAGTAATTTCCCCCAAAAAATCAACTATTCGGTAGAAATATTATTAGATTTCGTTTTTTCTTAAATATTTTTTTATCAGAAAATTAGTTCTTTTTTTATAATTTTAAATTAAATGTTTTTAATTAAAAGTTCATCTGCTCTATTTTTAGTTAAAAACTACCCTTTTTCGGATAAAAATTTATGGGTCTGATTCAAAATATATGTATTTTATAAAAAACGCACCTTTTTGGTTATAAAATTCATCTTTTATGGTAGAAATTTAATTATAAAGCAAAAATCAAAAATAATTTTTTTGATCACGGATGAATTTTAATTGCATGGAAAACTTTCCTGAAAAATGTTTGTCAACGAGCGCTTTATATTTACTCTGCCTACAATATGTTCAGTGGTCGGAGTTTCACAAGATAAAATTTATCCAGGTACATAATTTATGTTTGGGAAGGGGAAAACACAAACATCTCACACGCAATATTAGAATATTCATTATTTGCGTTGTTTATAAAATTCAGCTCTAATCAGTTTTCAATACAGTGTGAAAAAATGAGGAATCTTTACAGTCTGGTCTTAACCTTGTACGTTAATTTTATTTCTATTGGTAAGTAAATAAGAAATTATAATATGTTTCTATATTTTCTTCATCATAGTAAGTAGGTTTTGAACAATTTTATTATATGTGCAAATCGTGTTTTCAAGGGACGGGCCCTTGCCTGCCGCTAAATAAACGCCACATAAAATGCGTCATACACCCGACTCTCGGTTTAGGCACAGCGTTAGAAGTTGCCTTAGAGTAGCATTGTTGCTAAATAGGGAGTATCAAAACGTAATTAGACAGTACCGTATACGCCGTATTCAATTGAAATGCATAATATTGCGCAATATTTGAATGTGAGTACCCGCGCACTGCACCCTATCGCTACGCTCCTCCTGTCTTTCAGACAAGAGTCGCAACCGTCTTTCAGCTTGCGCGCTGAGAGACTACGTGTACCAGAATTTCTAGGAATTACTAAACCGAGAATCGGGTGTATTTTGTTCAATTTTGAACGGAATTTTGATTACAAACCATTATTATCATTAGTATCGTTTGATTTTGCATTTAGTAGATAGTAATATAACTATTGAATAGAGATTACTTGGTACAGTGGAATAAAAAAATCAGTCAAAACAAGACAAAGTTAAACGAAATGTTATACGAAATGAAAGAAATAATCCTTCCGCGCTTTTATTATTTTCAAAACATTTTTAACATTAAAAATTCCTGCATCTTTTTTTTTGCCTTTTCACAGAAATATCAATTAGTATGCCGCCAAAAACGATAGACCTTCTGGCAAATTTTGGAAAGAGTCACGAACATGTCCATCATCAAGGTTGCTATAAAATAAATACAATTGAATAACAGAAATTTTAATTAATCAATATATTTCATATTGAAATTTCAAATATTTAATAATCTCTTGGAACAGTAAATATTTTACACGCATGGAACACTATTGCCAATGTTGGAGAGAAAAATATTTGGAAAAGTATACCATACAGGAATTTTATGTTTCATTGCGCACCTTTTTTTTGGAAAATTAAATCATGCTATTCTATGTATTATATATTTCAGTAGAAAAAAATAAAAGTTACAAATATTTCAGCAAAAATTTTTTGGCTCGTTTAGTTTTCTGAAACAACCGAACTTTTGATGGAAGTGCCAACTGCCAGTACCTCTACTACACAAAATATAAAAAACTTCAAAATAAGTAGCACCAGAGCTTTGATTTTTTTTGGGTTCTTCAAAACTGCAAACATTATTCTTTAAAAGACAACTTCTATCTCCTAAAAATTGTGGTAAAACTTTCTAAAAATTTTGTAAGCCATCAAGAACTTTTTTTAAAGATATTTTAAACTTCATATCTTTTCATAAAAATTTAATCCGTTTGGGTTAAAAATTCAACAGCTTGAAAAATTCATTAAAAAAAACTTCGCATATCTTTCTCAAAATAGAAAAAAATATATGTATCTCTTCTAAGACCCAATCAAAGCGTTATATCATCAGCTTTCTACCTCTTCAAACAAAAACAAAAAAAAATATCTACCTCTTTTCTGATCGGTGTTTCTTATTTCAAATTCATTATTGATTTTGAGTATCGCTCGCACTAGTCGTGTATATAATTTCTAACGGTGGTGTACATCAATTTTTCTTAAATCAGTTTTAAAGAATTTCGTTACATTTTTTTTTCGAGAGCTATTTGGGAACAATGATGACCGTTTATAATCTATTCTTCACCTTAGCAAGCATCCTTGATTCTATTAGTAAATATAATACACCAAACTCTCGCTTTCAGTCCCCAAAATCAGTCTAAGTCCATTTGAAGGTAGCCCCCGACACTTGACTGAAAGAAAGAGCTTAGTGTAATAGAATCTATTTATAATTCAATATGTGGGAATAGAAAATATTGACGAAAAAAGCAAATTATTTCGAATAATTGGGAGTTAAAAAACTTCCTACACAGTTAATTTTATGAAATTTCAACGAATAAAAACTTTATTTCAAACAATTCAGTTTCGAGTAGTTCTATTTTGAATATTTAATTTGTAGGTACTCATTTTATATGAACAACCAAATATCGTTTAAATTGACCAAACTGCTACCTTCTTTCCTCAAAAAATTACTAATAGAGGGCGTTAAAGATTAAATATTATAAACTGAAATAACATTTGAATAGTATTTTTAAATGAATTAAAGTGTTTAATTATGAATTTATAAATTTGAAATCGTTTTGATTACAAATAGTTCATAATAATTCATTTATCAATTTATTAATTCATTTTTAACTGCATTTAAAAATAGAAAGCTTCATCGACCTTTTTTATATTTTTTTATTATTACAATTATTTTACTGGCACATTATTTTCATTCACTTTTACATTAAAATTGGTTACGATAGTGTACATTATACCAAAAATATGTCTTAAACTTTTAAATTCCCGCTAAGTGTCATGGCGTCATCTAGCTTCCGCTCTTAAATAAAAAGCACTAATATTACGTCACACTCGATCGGTAATGTCGGAATCTTTAAGGTCCTATCACTTGGTTGGCTGCAAAGCATTGATTACATAGGAGTTTAACCTAGATTATTTTTTCAGGCGAAAGTAAATAAAAATCTTAATATTGCTTTGCTTTTTTGATAGTTAAGCCATCTCTTTAATTATTGTTGGCAATTCTGGAGAGTGTGCGATTTAAAGAATCCATCAGGAAACAAAATAAGATGCCGTGATTAAGGTTATGTTGTATTTTTATGATAGTTGATGTGAAAATTTTTGAACTTTGGTAATGAGTTAAAGTGTATTTTTCAAAGATCTCAAACGATTATTTTTGTACTTTGAAAGGTGACGTAAGAGAAAGGTACAGGGATGAAATAAAAATTATCGAAGACTGTGATGCTTCTTAGAATTCCTGTAAGATTTCTTAAAATCCTTAAACTCCTCCAAATTTTTTTGAAATGTCTTCAACTTCTTTATAATAATTTAAAATCTTTCGAAGTTTCTCAAAATTGACTAAAATGAATGTAGGTCTCTTAAAATTCTTGTAATTTTCTCAAACTCTTTTAAATATCTTGAAAATGCTTAAAATATTTGAATTTTTTTTAATCGCTTGAAATATTTTAAAATAACTTTTCAATTACTCGCTTGACATTCTGTTAAGTCACTAAAACAGCCTTAAAATCCTATAAATCTTTTTTAAATCCTTAAATGTAAATGAATTGTTTAAAAACCTTTTAAAAATAAACCTTAAAATCCTGTCCAGTGAGCAAGATTCCTTAAAAATCCTGAAACTTTTTCAAATTTTTTTAAACTTCCATTAATTTCTTTAAAATCACTTTAAATCTTTCAAAATTAACTGAAACTTATCAAAATACTTTAAAATTTCTAAACTCCTTAAAATCTCCTGAAATTTCTTAAAAACTCTAAATTTGTTTAAATCCCTTAAAATCTCTTAAACCTCAATAAAATTTGTTTAAATAACTATTCAATAACCTACTTGACATGCTTTAAAATCACTAAAACTGACAGAAGATTTCTTGTATATCCTTAGTAATATTTTTCGAAAATACCTGAAGTCCTTCTAATTTTTTGAAACTCCCTTCTATTTCTTTAAAATCATTGAAAATATTTTAAAATTTACTAGAATTAATTAAAATCTCTTGAAAATCCTCAAAATCTTTGAATTTTTTAATGTCTCTTGAAATCTCTCAAAATTTTAAAATATGTTTTTGAATAACGTATAATTAACTTGCTTGACATTCTTTGAAATTACTAAAACTTTCTTTAAATCTTATGAAATCTCTTGTGAATCCATAACATTTTTTAAATTATTTTTAAATATTTTGAAAAGAAACTTTGAAATCGTGCCAAGTCGCTAGTAATTCCTTAAAATGACTTGAATTCTCAAAAACCCGGTAAGATTTTTTGAAAATCCTAAATACTCCCATGAATTTTTTCGAAATCCCTTCAACTTCGTTAAAATCATTAAGAATCTTTCGAAATTGACTGAAATTAATTTAAATCCTTTAAATAATCTTATATTCCTAAAAACATTTCAATTTTTTAATTTGCTTTAAATCTCTTCAAATGTATTCAAATATTTTGGAACATATTTTCAGTAACTCGCTTGATATTCTTGAAAAGCACTCAAACTGCCTTAAAATCTTATAAAATCTCTTGAAAATTCATATAAATATTTGGATTTTCTAAAAAAATCTTTAAAATTTCTTGAAAATGATTCAATTTTTCTGTATTCTTTTAAAATCTCTCCAAATTCTTCGATGTAATTTAAAATCTCTTGATATACTAAATAATCACTTCTCACATAATAACTTAAAGTCTTTTAAAATCCTTCAAAGAATCTTTGACATATCTCTCTTTGATATAAGAATCCTTGAAATCACTTATTATCGAAAAGCATTATGACATAAGTCACTGGTAATTGAGGTTGTAAAAACCTCATTACGGTATATTATTATTTTTCGTGATGAATTGTCTAATTGGACACTTTTCTAATTGCCAAAAATAATGAAGTAAATGGCTTTTCCATATTAAAAGCCAACTTATATCAGAATTTTTTAACTAATTTTTCCTAAATTAAATAATTGTTGTCAAACTCCAATCTAAACAATGCTTTGCAGTCCGCTAAGTGCAGGTTTGGTCCTGTTCTTATTTGTCTTCAATTTCGAAATAATTGAACAAACACGAAGATTAAAAACAAAATGAAACAAATAAGAAACGCAAAATGAGAAACGAAGATAATAAGCATTCTGTTTCTCGTTTTTTGTATCTCATTAACTTCATTTTGGCCTTATTTTCAGTGAAAAGAAATAATTACATCACTATTGAAGAAGTTCAACTTTCACCAGTGCATCATGCAGCAGGCGACACAAACAATTTACTTCGCGCGCTTGCGCGTAGCCTTCAGCATTTCGCATCAGCGCCATCTGTGATGGTCAGCAGCACTCATTTGACTCCCCTCGCTGTCTCTTAATCCCCTACGCTAAAGTTCTAAAAATTCGCCATTTTCCCTTATTGAGTTGACCGAGCCTGACCACGTGGTAAAGCCTTATAGATTTTGACGTTACCGATCGAGGGGGGCGTAATATTAGAATACTCAATATTGCCACAAGGTGTTTGTGAAATACCAACTTAAGTAAAATTTAATGTTTATTTTCTTGTTGCAGAGCTAAGTTCAGAGTTCGAGAGGTTGCCTAATGTCGAGCATATTCCTTATGTTTCCCATGGCAGCTGTTTTAATACTTCTGAAATACATTCACCTGAGAGGTCTCTTGCTCCTGCCGAACCTTCTTTTCGTGCCCGGTCCAAATATCCTCTCGCCATGAATAACCCTCTTAGAAGTCGTCCTACTCCTTCTGAAAAGCATCCTGCCCCTTCCGGGGGTCCTTCTCGTATTAGAAATATGGCACCTCCTAAGAAACTTCCTTCTTCTGATGGATACACATGTGGACTTGACCAAATTAGATTTATTAGGCTTATTTCTAATAAGAATCCACAACCGATATTCGAACTTCGAAGATACACGTTTCCTGACAATATATCAATGATAATTAGAACAGATAAGTCTAAGTTTGATACTTTACCAAGCCAGGAACAAATTGTATTATCAACATCCGATGGTGACGTGTTTGCAATATTAGAGAGTCATGATGTTCTTGCTGGAATATATAGTCGCTTGAATGCTAGTCGCAACAGAGCACGGGTGAAAATAAACATGCGAAACGGCATGATTACCGCATTGAGTCGAAAAGAAATATTTGAAATTCCAGTAGGCATACGGCGCCCAATAGTAAAGAATTTTAAAGTCGAGAATGTAAACCACAATCCCCTACACAATTAATTAAAACAAAATGTTAAACTGAAATTTATTATGTTTGTGATCCAAAGCCTTATTGAAATCTCACATGTAACTTGCTATTACATTAAAAAGTCAATGTCATATTTTACTCAAGACTTAAATCTTTCGTCAATGGTCCAGCCAGTGTTGTTGAAATTTTCTATAGGGTAAGAGCACCACTCGTTGGCACCCTTCTCTAAATTTTATGAAATAATAAGAGAATAGAGATAAATAGCAAATTGTTTATTTATTTTTTTAATAGTGCATATATTTTTTCGTAGTGACATGTATTCATCTTATGCTAAACAATAATTTATGTGTTCTGAAATTACAAAATTCAGCCTTGTTTCCAGGCTGCCAAGAATTTTCAGGTGACAATTTTCTTTTCAGCACATTTCGAGGAAACGTTAAAATTGTTAATAAGCAAATAACTAAGATTTAACTATAATTTATTTAATAAATAATAGGAGGTGCTAATACATTTTCAAACTAAAGCACTGTATGCAATCGGAAAAAAGTATGGTTATGTTCGTTTGTTGTTGTATAAAATTCAGAATCAAAGACCGAATTAGAGGTAAAAACAATATTTTAAAGTAAATTACTAAAGCGGTACTTAAAAGAATTAAGTAAGTAATTATATTTAGTGATTTTTGTTATTCAGAAATAAGAGTAAATTCACAATTTAGCTATGTACACTTAACCAGAAATCAGTCTAATGTATGTATCAGTCACAACTAGTCTATCCAACAAAATTACTGCCTGATTTACATAAAGAAAAAGAATCTAGGTTGTAATTTTTAACACTTCTTAAAATGTGTTAAATAATAATAAGGTTGATTTAAATAGTGTAGAGAGAAAAGAAGTGCTTTGTAACCAGTTTTCAGGCTAGCATGAAACTGATGAAAAATTACACGATTCTGCAGATTTGAGACGAAAAGCGATTTCAACCTAACGCGTGTAAGAAATTGCATTAAAATGTGTAAAAACGGAAATATGCATGATTATTTGCGTTTCCCTCTAACCTCAAAACGAAAAGGAAGGCACATGAAGACAAAAGGCATGTATGTTTTAACATCGCAGGAATGGGGAGATAAGAAATTATAAAAAGTAAAATGAAAAAAATATATAAAACTAAGATGACGGAAGCTAAAAAGCAAAAACGAAAACTGCGAAATTAAATTTCAGAAAAGGCACAAGAAGATAGAAATAGAAAAAAGTTAGGAACCAAAAAGGCTATGAACTAAAATAGAAATTAATTTTCAAATATTAACGATCTTATTGATTTTGCTGAAAGAGTTACTAGAAAAAGAAAGTTAAAAGCTAAAGACACTAACAAAAAATAAAATCAATTTTTGAAAAAAACCGATTCTACTAATTCTGCTGAAGTAGTCAAAAGAAGCGGAGGATTGTAACCTCTGAAATTGGACTGTATGGATGCTGATAATTAAGTAATTTAAGCCAGACTATTTGTTTATAAATGAAAAATAATTGATAAACAATCTCTCTATTCACTATTTACTTAATAGTGATACTATTAAAGTTTAGTTTAATCTGATTCCTTCACTATTTCATCTTCATATGACTAGGGTGCCAATAATTGGGGCCATCCCTGCCAAGAATTGCATTTCTATGCTAATGAACTAATTTAAATTATTTTTTCAGTTTCTAATACATATTGAGGTAAATAAAGCTTAAAATTTAATACCCTATTATATTAGCCCCGTACATATTATTATTACTCCAGTGTGCACAAAGTTTGGCGACGTCTTTACGACATCGTTACGACATCTTTACGGCATCCTATGTCCATATCGTTAAGGTGCCTTTACTATATCGTAAATAAGTCGTGTGATCTGACGATGTCTTTACGATATCGCAAAGACACCGAAACGACATGGACATAGGATGTCGTAAAGTTGTCGTAAAGTTGTCTTAAAGATGTCGTAACGATGTCGTAAAGACGTCGCCAAATTTTGTGCCCACTGGGACATTTATCACACGTACAATTTTTGACATTAATTTTTTTCTCAAAGTCTGAAGTTTGCCTTAACCTACCAAGAATTCGGTACATTGCCCTGTATCATGAAAACCTAAAAAATCTTTACGTATTATTGAGATACGTCCTGTCGGTTCAAGTAAAAGTTAGATTCCCAGACATAACATTTTTAGTTCTTCACCCCTTTTCTCTAAACTTTTTTTATGTTTTTAAAATGAAATAAAAAACAAAAAGACAAATGCGTAAATGTATGTAAGTAAAAAATATTGTAGGAATCGTTTTAGAAAATTAAAAACATTATATTTTGAGAATTAAATACTTTTTTAATATCATTACATTTTGATAAAAATTATTTGAAATGTAATTTATAAAAAAATTATTAAGCATTTCATATAATCATTTGTATTGGACTAATAATATTAATTAAATTCAATAACATTAATTGCTGAACATAATGTGAATAATTAAATTGAAATACTATAAATATTTTATATGAAAAAATTTAAATTAAATAAAGTTTTTCGAAATTATCATTTAATTTATAAATTAAACTAAAAATAGCATTTAAGAATATAACTGTTACATAAATTAAACTGTTATGGTTATTTAAAACGATTTAATGTTAATGACTAAATATGTATGAGATAGTTTAGAATGTCTATCTTTTGAAATGTAACATTTTCATAATACATTATTTGTATAACTATAAAATTTGCAAGAAAATAAAAATATCTTACAAGAAATGAAGTATGGTATCAAACATTACAACAATTAAAAAATTTTTATTTTATAAATATAATATTCTGTATATTAATTAATTTCAATAAAACAAAATGCATTATCTTGAAATTATTGGTGTTATATTTTATTTAACTTTGGAAATTCACGAAGGTAAAATTTGTATAAGATTAAAAATTATTATACAAAATCATAACCTGTTTAAATTTCTTAATTAAATAAAGGAATTATTAACAAACATTAAACAGTTTTATACAATTCAATAGTGTTTTTATGAAACTTAAATAAAATTAACATTAAAAAATAATAAAAGCAGAATATGAAACATTTGCCTGAAGTTAGATTAAAAAATTTAATTCTTAAAATACTAATAATTTTATCATTTTTTAACAATTTAAAAAAATATTATATTTACTTTAATTGATGAAAAATTTAAATATTAACTGTGGTAAAATTTAATCTGAAAAAAAATTATAAAGCATGACAAATAATTTCATTTGCAGTTAAAAAATAATTATTTTCTTGAAATAACAAAGAGAGATTTATTAATAGAAACTATTTTTAAATAATTATTATCAATTTTTAACATTTTTTTTAACTTTCTCCAAGGTTTTTATTTTTATTTGTATTTCATTTTTATATATCACTATTTTTTTCAATTATATGATTTAAAAAATTAACACCTCGTTAATTCATTATTAAATTCACTATTTTTATTTAAATGTATCATTCTTATTGATTAGTGAACATTATTTTTGTGTTAAAAATAAAATTTTATTGATATTTTTGTTTTAATTTATGAAATTAGTTTATTTTAGTTAAGGCCTAAGCTAATTATTATCAAAGATAATATCTTGTCTGAAATCACATGAATTATTTTCTGTTATTTCAAAAGATAAATTGATTTATAGATTTCTTTTTATTTTCACGTTGTGTACACAATTTATCTATATTCTAATCTTAAGCATCCTTGATGATAATATACATTTCTTTAAACTGATAATTATTTTTAATAATTCCCGAATTAACTATTTAAATTTTTCAGAAAATCACAAAACTTTAATATTCTGATTTGATAATTTTTCACAATTTCAAAATTTAAATTTGATAAATAAAGTTTTTAAGTTCATTTATAATGGACAAATGAACCAAAAATCCAAATAAAGGGGAGAGCTAAAAAAAAAGATTCATGACAAACTACTGATATATTAAAAAAAAAGAAATAAAGTGTATGTGAAATACAAATTTTAAAATGCATAAGAAGGAAAATGGACGGAATAAAAAATCTCACAGATAAAATGATTTAATAAAAATAAATTATTTGAATATATAAAATTAAGTTTATATAATAATTAAGAATTAAATATAATAGGGACTATAAAAATCATAATATATTAGAATGAGTTTTTCATTATTTTCTAATGTAAAATGAAAATATAATCCAATTTATGATGACATATTAAATATTATTTATTTCCCTTATTTCATTATAAATAAATTAGGCGCGCTATTGTGCGCGCGTAATGTAATCTAGTAAAAATTAAAAATAGAAAATGATAAAATCAAAAAAAGTTATCATCCAATTCCGAAAATTTACCAAATTTTACCCTTTAAATTTTTATAAAAGAATCTCTAACTTTTCTTCTGGTGATATTGTAGTATTTAAGATTAATCAGTTATGCTTAATTATGGTTGCGCTAGCTAGCTAGGTAGGTTTGCTTTATAAGACCATGACAGTATTATCTATTATTTGATATAATAAATTACAAAAATAATCCCTGGTTACAATGTTACCTAAATTCTTAACCAGTTCCTAAATCAGTTTTTTCTCTACTTTGATAAAATGATGCTCGTTTATGCTCTGATCTTCGCCATTGCAGTCATCCTTAATTATATTGGTAAATACAATAATATAATATATCGAAAATTTAAATAAAATAATTTTTAATTATCCCGAAATAAAAGTTGGTCCAACGGAATCCGCATTCTATCCCAAATTTTACTTTGTTCTAAAGTATCTCGAGTTTATTAAAAGAATATGTTTAATAAAGAACGGAATTAGAAAAGGAATTAGGAAAGTACAAAGTTTTTTCGACATTTTTTGTTAGAACCTGAAGGCAGACTGAATTTTTTAAATTTAAATATCGAAAATATTCTTAAAATTCGATTTGATACTTTGTCGTTTTTGGCTCTTTAAGTTTAAAGTTTTTAAAGTTTTAAAGTTAAATTATTTCTTATGATCTTAGAAGTTGGAGACAAAACTCTTATCTCACTATTTGTCTGAAGTCTTATCTGTTACTCAATATTATTGTGAAGGTTCAATCTTCAATGAAATATTTACCTGTTATCATATATTAAATATAAAAATATTTTATGAATATTTTAATATCAAAATATAATTATAACGTGAAAATTTGTCTGGAAGTTAAGGGGTTTCCAGGTAGATATTTGTTTGATCATAATTTATCACATAAAAGAATTACAAATTTTATAAGCCAATTAAAAATTTTTGGACTGTCGCAAAAAGAGTTTCTATGTAGAAATTTTTAAATTAAAATTCATAAATATTGATAAGTTCAGAAGATCAAAAGTTACTTTTTGAATTATTAATCTTCTAAATTAAAGAAATTTTAACGTTCGGTTCCAATTGAGGTACTCAAAACCTAAACTGGAGATTTGTTAATAAAAATTTTTCAATTTTGATGAGTTTTGAATTTAAAAGTCAAGATTTAAATTTATGATGTTCGAAATTTCAAAAATTTAAATGTTGATAATCGAAATTAGATATTTGAAATTGGAAAAATTACTAATTATTGAGTCGAAGGAAGTAGAATTTAAATTTCTGGAATTCTGATGGTTACACATTAAAATTCTTGAATTTAATATTCTTCACTTTAAAAAGTTTACAATTAAAACCTCTTTAATTTTTTCAAGTTTTCGAAAGAATTTTTAAATTGTGATTATGGAAACAAAATGTCTAGCTTCCATTTCTGAATTTTTTAAACTTCAAGAAATTCTGTATGTAAAAATTCAAGATTATAGAATTTTTTAAATTAAAAGTTCTTCAATATTAAAGATTTGCCGTTCAAGTTAATACAATTTTAAAGATATACAATAACTGAATATTCTTACAATTTCTTGAATTTCAGTTTAAAATTTTTCAATTATAAAGACGTAGAAACAGAAATTCCTAAATTTAAATGATATTGAAAATCAAAAGTCAAGTTTTCAATCAAAAATTTTCTAAGTTGAAGAAATGTGGTTTGTAAATCGTGAAAATTACAAAACTTTACTTTGTAAAACTTAAAGCTATCATAATTTTTCATTTTCAAATTTAAACAATCTTTTATTTTTTACATTTAAAATTTTAATGACTACAATTATGAAGATTGGAAACTGAAAATTTCCACAGTGTATAAATAAAAATTCTTGAATTGTAATTATTTTGACGACCAAAATTGGACGTTTATAATTATAAATTTTGGAAATTCATGAAATTTATATTGCAACTCATTAAAGTTACAGAATTTTTATTTTTAAAACTTAAACCTTCCACAACTTTCAATTTTAAACTTTGCAAATGATAAAATCTTTCATTTCAAGGTTAAGAATAAAATGTACTGCAATTTTCAAGATTTATAGTTTAAAAATGTTCAATTTCGTGAATGTATAACTAAAAATTCTTAAATTTGGTTAATTTTTGAAATCAAAAGTTAGGTTTGCATTCATGAATCTTTCAAATTAAAGAAATTTGGTTTATAAGTCATCAACACTATATAATTTTGTATTGTAAAACTTAAAACTTTTATAATTTTTACAGTTAAAAGATCTTCAATTTTTCACATCAAAAGTTTAGGTAATATAATTTTGAAGATTTGAATTTGAAAATTTGCATGAGGTATAAATAAAAATGCTTCAATTGTAACTATTTTATGAATATAGTTAGGACATTTCAATTCTAAATTTTAAAAATTCAGGAAATTTAAAATGTAACTCATCAAAATTACAAAATTTTGATTTGTAAAACTTGAAACTTTAACAACTCTTTACTGAAAATTATAAAAATTAAAAGAATCTTTTACTTGAAAGATTTAAAATGAAATTTTATGTACTTTTTAAGATATACAATTGAAAAATCTTCAGTTTCAAAGATGATAGATACAAATTCTTAACTATAGATGATTTTAGAAATCAAAAGTCAGATTTCATCATATCATTCTTTATTACAAAATTTAATGTTTGAATAATTTTTAATGTTCAAAAATATAAGATCGTCAGTTTTAAAGACTTACAATTAAATTTTTTTTTAATTTAAACGATAGCAAGTTTAAAAAACTTCCATTTTATGGATGTACAAAAAATTCGTAAATTGCGACGATTTTAAAGACCAATAGTCACAAGTGTTAAATTTGACATCTTCGAGATTGATATAATTTTAAATGACAATCATTAAACGTACGGATTTCCTAATTACGAAACTTTGATAACTTTTTATTGTAAATTTAAAATTTTTTAAGGCTCTTCAATTTTAAAGATTAACCATTAAATTTACTACAATTTGTTTTTGAAATGTTTAATTTTCTAGATTTAAAATTCAAAGCTATACAATTATTTCAAATTATTCAATTTCCAAGATTTATATTTTAAATAAATATTTACGATTAAAGACTCTTCAATATTTAATGTGTATCATAGAAAATAATGGAATTTTGAAAAAAAAATTGAAAAAGTTTAATTTTGAAGATTTAAAATTAAAGTTTATTCACTTTGATAGGTGTACAGTTGCAATTCCTTCAAGTGTGAACAGTAAAAAAATGGTGTTGTTTTAGAAGATGTCAAACTGACTTATATTACATTTTTCTGAAAAAAAGATCTTCTCACTTCGCTCCAACTGTGTAATAGAAAATAGATCAGAGCTTCAATGTCGACAAAGCACATCAATAAAGCTAAAGAATATTTTTATAAATTGTGAAACTATTCCATTCCTAGAATTGAGAAACCGTTCTTATTTTCCTATACACTTTCCTCACAATATTGTTACAAGATGTTCATGAAATATCTAAACTGGAACCGCGTGTATATTTGCTCTCACTTACATCCTTTTGTGCTTAAATCTCTGTCACAACTCTCATTTATATCCGCTTGGCATCCACCATCTCGCTTTTCCAAGTGACAAGCGAGCCAATCAGCGCGCAGCGCGACTCTTTCCCCTTCCAAGAGCAGCATTGGTGGGACCCCCTCCCGGAAGTTTATAAGTTAATATTTACGTTCTCGTGCGGCGGATATAAACTAAAAAATATTCTCTTTCGTCTTTCAGTGTTAAGTTCACAATTCGACCGTTTACCTAATGGAGACCCTATTCCTTTTGTTCCTCGTGGCCGGCCTTCTCATTTTTCTGAAAGACAGTCACCAGAGTGCTCTCTTACTAAATCTCCTCTTCGTGCCAGAACCAGGTCTCCTCGTGCCAGACATTGTTCTCCTATGATGACACGTGCTTTTTCTGAAAAGCGTCCTGATATTATTCCGCTAATGTCTCCACATGTAAGGCTTCCTTCTCCTGACGGATGTGGGTGTGGAATTGAAAAACTTAGATTCATTAGGCTCACTGCCTATGCAAATCAACAACTGATATTGGAACTTCGACGTTACACTTTTCCTGCCGATAAACCAATTAGAATTCTGAAAGGAAAGTCTAGGTATGGTCCTATGCCAACTCAAGAACAAATTGTATTATCAACATCCAATGGTGACGTCTTTGCAATTTTGGAGACTTATAATATTCTGGCTGGAATATACACTACTAAAAGTAAAGTTATTCGCAATAAAGTGCGGGCGAAAATCAACATGGAAAACAGCACGATTACTCAATTGACCCAAGAAGAAAAAACTGAAATTCCAATAGGTCCCACCCGCCCAATCATGATGAATTTTAGAGTAGAGTTTGTAAAGCACAATCCTCCACACAATTAAAACAGATTTTTAAACTAAAATATTAGATTGTTTCGGTCAAAATTCTTATTGAAATCTTACTTGTATCTGGTATTTAAATTAAAAAGTTAACCCAATATCGAACTAAAGACTTTAGGCGTTCGTCAATGTCCTAGCCAGTATTTTTAATTTTTATATATATTGAGATTTTTTTATGATAGAAACTGCAGGATTTTACAGGAAAATTGTGTTAAAATTCATTCGACGGGCTGGCAAAGGCCTCGAGGACCATAGGGATACGGAACGACCCAAGGATGGTGATCCTGTATATAACAAATCTTGAAAGGACTGAACGGATTTTTTATTAATATTATATGTATATAGCTTTAAACCAAAAAATATTAACTTCATAAAATAGTTGAATTTTAAGCAAAATTATTAAACTTTTGACAAAATAGTTGAAACTTATTCCAAAAAGCTAATTTTTTATCCTAAAAAAACACGAGTTATCAGATTTTCAAGACAAAAAGATGAATCTTTGAAATACAGTTGAGTTTTCAAACAAAAAAGCAGAATTTTCAACAAGAAAGTTAATTTTCGATCAAAATGAAGATGAGCTTTTAATGGAATTGTTGAATTCTCGACAAAAAAGGTTAATTTTTAATTAAGAATATAATCATTACATTTTTAGATTTAAAAAATAATTGAGAAAGGACTCTCAACCAGTAAATTTAATAGAAAAAGATCAATTTTTAACAATATAGTTGAATCCACAACCAAAATGATAAATTTTCAATAAAAAAATTAATTTTCTACCATATAGTTTAAGTTTCTACCAAATTGTTAAATTTTGAAGCGAAACAGACAAGTTTTCTACAAAACAGTTTCATTTTTAACCCAAAAATATTAATGTTCAAGAAAAATGTTAGTTCAAGGCCAAATAGTGAAACTTTTAACTAAAATTATGAATTTTATATTTATATTTATACTTATACTTATATTTTTTGTAAAACAGTTAAATTATCAACTTGAAAATATGAATTTTTAAGAAAAAGTTAATTTCCAATCAAACGTTGTAATTTTAACCATAAGAATACATTTTTAATAAAAAAGTTAATTCATTACATAAATAGTTTAATTTTTAATTAAACAAAATTAATTTTTTTAAATAGTTTAACTTTGAACCAAAGAAATAAACTTTCAACTAAAATTATGAATCTTAAAAAAATTAATTTTTATGAAAAACGTTCCATATTGAAGCAAAGAGTTTAATGTTTACTCAGAAAAATTTCTTTTTTTACCCAAAAAAATTATTGTTCTGCAGACATAAATAATCATTTATCAACAAAATTCATTAAGTATCAATAGAGTACTTGAATTTCTAACCAAAAATATAAATAGGCAAAAAAAGTTTAAGTTTAAAGTAAAAAGATAAATTTTAAACTAACAATGAAATACTTTAACTTTAAGAGAAAAATTTAATTTTCAAACAAAAATGGAACGAATTTTGAGCAAAATAGTTGAATTTCAAAATAAAGAGATGCATCTTTAAAAACAAATGTTTTTAACAAATTAGTTCAAATTTCAAACAAATAGATACATTTTTGACAAAAAAAATGACTTATTAGAAAAAAATTTTCATTTTCAACAAAATAATTCATTTTACAATCCAAAAATTTGTTATGATAATCAGTCTCAACAATTTTCAAAATGCGCCCACTTTTTGAATTTTCATCAAAAATGGCTGGTTAACGAACTCGTCTTTCCTTTTAGGACCTAAAAAAAGTGTGCCAAGAATCGATTTCGATCTGTTAATTTTTTCGAGAGTTATTGTGTTTACGGAAGGCCGGACGGACGGACACAGACAGACATATGCCATCGTAAAAACTTGATTTTCAGATTCAGGGGGTCTTGAAACGTGGAGATCCGTTGAAAAACTATGGTGTCAAATTTCGGAATATTCTAATACTTTCTTAATTATAAATGATGACAATGTAAAAAGCGAATAACTTTTAACCAAAAATAGTTACATTTTCTTATTAGTCATTCTTAATTCAGTTCAATTTTGAGCAAGAAAACGAGAAATAGATTAAGTTTTTTTTAAAACAGAAAAAAATATGAATTATTTAACAACGAGGAAAAGAATTTATAGTATTTATCGAAATGCGAAAGGAGGGGTAGCAGAGGAAGCGATCGGAGCAGCAGTAGGGAAATAAGGGAAGCGGTAATAGGGGAAGTGAGTGGAGCGGTAGTAGGGTAAAAAGGAGTAGGGTAGTAGACGAAGTAAATCAAGCGGTAGTATGGAAGCGAGCGGAGCAGTAGAAATAATATTGAATGGAGTGGTAGCAGGTTAGTGGAGAGGTAGTGAGAAAGCGAGTGGAGCAGAAGTGGGGGAAGCGAATGGAGCGGTAGTAGAAAATTGAGGAGAGCGGTAATAAGGAAGTGAGGAGAATCGTAATCGATAAGTAAGAAGAACGATAGTGGGGGAAGCAAGTTGAGTGCTAATAGAGACTTGAGGGGAAAGTAAGTGTAGGGGTAGTAGAAAAGTGATGGAGCGGTAATAGAAAAGTAAGGAGAGCAAGAATAGAGAAGTGAGGAACTGTTTGTAGGGGAAGTGAGTAGAGATGTAATAGGGAAATTAGTAGAGTGGTAGTAGCGGAATTGAATGGAGCGTAAGTAGGGACGTGAAATGAGTGGTAGTAGGGAAAGTATGTGGAGCGGTATTAGGGAAGTGATTCACTTTTAAAGTAATATTAACAACAATCGAGCCGCAAAAAATGGTAAAATTTTCTTTTATGGGCCATTCTGATTTCCAAATTTAAAATCTAAGTTTAGAAACCAAAATATTCAAGTTGCGTTGGTCTATCATTTCCCGACATGTGATGAAAGATTTATAAGATTTTGAACAGGGTCAACTCAGAGCTGCATAAATGTTGACACAATCGTAGCTTGTTGCTTCAATCGAATTGAACAAGCAAACCAAAACACTAGTGTAAACAGGCTGAGTGAAATCGGAACCAGAATTCTACTAGCGGCCAAAGTAATCCCTAGAAAATTGGGTCAGTCCAGAGCAGTTAAATACGTCTACTTTTGCGGCTAAAGCCAAATCTATCGAACGCCACGAAGAGAGTTCAAGCGATAACGTGAAAATTAATCTGGGTGCTCAAGCCAGCTACGGAGTGCACCTGGAGTCTAATTAAAAAATATTGATTTTTCAGAGCCTTCATTTCGGGACACAGGCATCACTTTTCCTTTTATCCAATTTATTATGGTTCAGCGAATTTTGCCTCGCTTGGCATGCTTTTTTAATCCGGCGTATTCATAAATTTAAAACCCACTAAAGAAGGCAGGGCTAAAAAAAATAAATATTTACGTGACCCAGCGGCGTTTCAGAACTTGTCAAATAAATTTTGGATTGTCAAAACTCAGTGGAGTCAATATTAATTTGGAAGAAATATTAAATTCGGCCAATTTTATTTGAATTTAATTAGTAATTTAAACAATAAAGTTATTTTCTTGAGCAGAGTATTATTTCTTTATTTTATGTTAAATATCTAATAGTTTTGATTAATGGTCTATTATTTTTGGACAAACAAAAAAAAGTTTGCCTCAGCCCACATTTGAACCCGGAACACCACTATACATGAGTGAATCGTTAAACAATTTCTCTACTCGACATTATTTAATTCTCGAAAAGTTACCGAAATATTTGCATCAAAATTTAGATTTTTGTAGATTAAAAAAAAATCCTTTTCAAGAATGTTCGAAAGTTTTAAGAAAGTAACAAATTTTCTTCCAATTCTTGGTGAAATTTCAAATAAAATTTTATTTTTAAAAATAAATTTCAAAACAAACTTGAAAAAAATTGTAAAACATTTTCAATGATTTTTTTATATTTTGGAAAAGAAATTTGAAGATTTTAAAGAAAAAAATGTCAACTTTGTAGAATAAAAACATGTTAGAAAAATCCATCTTGTTTACGAGATATTTAGAAGTTTTTAAAAGAATCAAAAGTAAGAAGTAAAATTGTTACTGGTTTTTAATTTTTCAAAATGAATTGTAAATTCAATTTTGAAACATTTTTAGAATTTTTGAAGGGTATAAGATGGAGAAAAAAAATGCTTATATTTCTGGGACTATTTAAACGCCTTCTCATTAAAAAAAATAAGTTCAAGAGAATATTTAAACAGATTTAAAAACATTTTTAAAAATTACTAAAATTTTTTAAAGAAGAATCTAGAAGATTCTGATAAATATGTTTTTTTTTAATTAAACATAATTTTAGGCTTTTACGATAAATCAGCATGATTTCAAAAGAAGTTTACAAAGTTTAGAAGTTTTGAAACAATTAAAAAATAATTTAAAATTTGAAAGGATTGAAAAAATAAAAAAACTTTTCTAAGATTCCAGCGAAAATCAAAGAAAAATTTTTATTTAAAGAAAAACTACTTTTTAAAAAAACTTTAGACAGATTTTCGAAGATTGCGAAATAAATCTAGAAGATTTAAAGGAAATTCTTTTAATTTTGGTAGATGTTTAAAAAAAATTTTTTTTTCGTGTAAAAAATGGATCCTCTGGTTAAAGAGGTCATCATTTGACTACAAATATACCTATTTGGTTTACAATTAACTTTCTTGTTGAAATTTTGTCTTTTTTGGTTTAAAAATTACACTATTCGTGGAAAAATTGATGTCTATTAGTAAAAAAATGATCTTGTTTTGTAAAGATGCAATTGGTTGAAAACAAATCTTTTTTGTTTGAGTAAAAAAATAATTTTTTCGGTTGAAGATTAATCATTTTAGTAGAAAATTCAACTTTTTCAACGGAAATGTAATTATATTGTACACGATTGATCCTTTTTTAGTAAAAAAGTTAATTTCCTACAAGAAATATAAACATTTGGGTACAAATATAACTATTTGATTTAAAGTTCCACTTTTGGTTGAAAATACAGCTTGTTTGGTTTGAAAATCTAACCATTTAAAAAAAATCATAACAATTTCATAACAATATTTATACATTTATTTATTTATATATTTACAACAATAAAAATGGTAGAAATGATACAATTTTAACAATTGTAATAGTAGTGACGATTGATCAAAAATTAAGTTATTGAGTAAAAAGTTTATATTTTTCGGCAGATAGTTAATCTTTTTGTTAGCGAATTAATTTAATTGATTTTAAAATTAGTTCTCTTCATTCGAAATTAATTTTTTTATCTATAAATTTAACTATTTTATTCTTGGTTTATTTTATTTGCTTGAATACTTATTTTTAACTGGAAATCAAACTATTCTACTTTTTTAGTTAAAAATCTATCTAATTGAAAGAAAAATACTATGTTAGAAATTAATTTATTTTTTGAAGATTCATCATTTTAGAAGAAAATTCATCTCTTTGGTCAAAAATATAATCGCACCGTTGAAAATTCATCTCTTTTGGCGGACTCTTAATATTTTTGTAAAATATTATTAATTTAGTTTAAAATGTAACTATTTGATTTAAAATGAACTTCTTTTGTTGAAAATGAACCCTTTTAGTTAAATAAATAACGAATTTGTGAAAAAATCGTCCCTTTTGGTAAAATAATTATCCTTTTTTTGTTTGTTAAGAATTCGAATAGTTGAAAATTAATTTTTTGTTTGAAGATTCATAATTTTAGTAGAAAATTTAACTTTCGACGAAAAAGTAATTATAACGTTGAAAATTCATATTTTTTGGTATAAAATTAATATTTTTGGCAGAATATTCTCTATTTGGTTAAAAATTTAACAATTTGATTTTAAAGTCACTTTTTTCATAAATTTTTTGTTTGTTAAAAAATGAATTTTTTATGTAGAAAGGTCAAAATTTGTGTACCAATATAACTATTTGGTTTAAAATTAAATTTCTTCTTAAAAATTCATTTCTTTTGGTTTGAAAATTAAATCTTTTAAAAAAATTATTATTTATTAATTAAATTTTTTGTTTGAAGATGCATGTTTTAGTACAAAATTCAACTCTCGATTGAAAATGTAATTGCAAGGTTGAAAATTCATTTATTTTGGTATACAATTAATTTTTGCCAGAACATTCACTATTTAGTAAAAATGTAACAATTTGGTTTAAAATTAACTTTTTGCATAAAATGTGTCTTTTTTGGTTCAAAAATTTATTTTCTATGTATAAAATTTTGTTTTATAAAATTATAATTTTTTTAAAATTAAAAATTCAACTAACTGAAAATTAATCTGCTTTCTTGAGAATTTAACTACTTTGTGAAAAATTAATCTTTTTGGTTGAAAATTTATCTATTTGCTTTAAAATGAAATTTCAAACATATGATTGAAATTTTGTTTTGTTGGTTAAAAATTCAACTATTTGAAAATGCAACTGCTTAAAAATTCACATTTTTAGTTGAAAATTCAACTGCTTGATTAACAATTAGACTACTTCGTTAAAAATTAATCCGTTTGCTTGAAAATATAACTTATTCCTTCAAAATTCATCTGTTTGTAAAAAAAATAAATCTTCTTGATAGAAAAGTCATCTCTTTTGTTTCAGATTTAATTATTTGTTTGGAAATTCAACTATTTGGCTAAATAAACTTTTTCGTTGAATTTTCGATTTAAAATATCTCAAAACGTCAAAACTGTTTTTCAATTTTCTCTAGAATCTTAAGAAAATTATATTTACATAAACCTAAATATAAATAAACAAATAATTTAAAGAAATTAATACTTAATCTAAATTTTTATTCTCAAATTTTTCAAACTTGAAATTTTCATTTTTTTTATTCTTAAATTTTTCCTTAAATAATTCTAGTGGGTACAAAAATCGGAAAAAAAGTTAATTGAGTCTCGAATCACGTTTTTTTTCTCTGTCCGGAAGTCCTTCGATTTCCGGGGTGGTTTAACGAGTGAAACGGACCGAAACGAAAAATACGATCAGGGCTCGGACTAGCGCTCTCCATTTTCCCAATGTATACATATATTATGCGTGCTAATGGGCCACACATCCTCTTGGCAGAGATGGGGTTAGTTTTTCTTCAGACTCTCTTTTAGTCCCATTTTTGTCTCCCTTAGGACAGACCTCTTTTTTCACTCTGGCGATATAGGATTTCCGTTTTTGTAAGCAGCAAGCGAACCGAGACGAGATGAGGGAGAGCGGATGATATATTATCTTATTTATTATACAGCAGGTGCACTGTTCGTCAAGGCTATATATAAGTATACACATAGACGCATCCCTTATTCGTCGATTTTCCAACATTTTTGTTTTCTCTTTTAGCTATCCCTGTTAGATCTTCTTCTGAAGGAAAGCAGATGTTTTAATTTAAATTTTAAGATCTACATTTTATAGAATGCTAATTTTCTTCTATTCAAATCTGATTCTAAAAGTGGCGCACATATTATCGGGCGTATAATTTTCTCGAATCGAGTTCTGATTCAGTCTTTTAGATTCTTTTAGAACTATTTCCATTTTTTAGATTTTATCAAATTTATTTTTAGGAATCTGTATTATCGTCAGAGATAGTTACCATCAATCAGTGTAGACATCATTCCCTTAACCGTGAAAATAGAAATCAATGCTATCGATAAAGTTTACTCTTCAAATAAAAGAAAATATTTAACTTCTTTTTCAGACACGATGGAAACTAAATTCTAATAAATTTTGTTGTTGTTGAAAAAAGATCATCTCCATCGATCAACTGGGAATCAAAATAGAGAATCTACGATTGCCGGTCGGTTGCTTTTCCGCTAAGCTATTAGAGAGATCAAAAGGAGAATCGTTTTTCAGAAACAGACGCTTTTTCAAGCCAGGTGTTACATTTATGGTAGAGGAAATTTAAAGGAATCTGCATTATCATCAGAGATAGTTGCCATTAATCCATTTAGATATTTAGAGAGTTAACATTATCGATCAGAAGTTCTGTTGTTCGATTCTTAGTGGAGCGATAGAGATGTTATTTTTTCAGACAAAAATTTAATTTTAAAAATTAAAATTTACATTCTATTTAATCGACCAGTCCCTACTGTGAGGCGCTCCGGCCAATCGCAGGCATCGTAGGGAGTATACCTAAGAACAACATGGCTTGATACCTCAGTTTCAGGTCAGCCCCGAAGATGTGAACTGCAATGTTCACGAAACGTCGGCAAACAATTCGTAGTTTTTTACACGAGTGAAACCCGAAATATCTTTTTTTATCAAAATGAATCATCGTGAAAGCATAAAATCTATTAAGACGTTCAGTATTTTCTGTTATTTGAAGAGTTCAATTTATCGGTGCTGTTGATTTTAATTTTTATGATTGAGGGAATGATATCTGCACTGATTGATGGTAACAATCTCAGATGATAATACAGATTCCTTTAGATTCACTCGTATGATAAATGTAACACCTGGCTTGAGATGGCAAATATTTCTAAAAAAATTCTTCTTTTGATCTCTCTAGTAGCTTAACGGAAAAGCACCTGGTCGGCAATCGGACGTTCTGTGGATAGATTCCCAATGGAACAATGTAGATGACCTTTTTTCAGAAAAGTCTAATTTCAACAATTTATTTATTTTGTCTTGAATCGGATTAAATTTTCTTTATTTCTTTTAATACACTTCAACTACCTCAAATTTTTATATTTTCATTCTGATGTATGTTCTTTTGAAACCACTTGAATTTTCTAAATTTAAAAAAATGACTTCACTGATTTATCTTCTCTTGAATCCAGTTGAATTTCTCTATAAATGCTTTCAAAATTCGTAAAATTAATTTTAATTATCCCTATTTTCAGGCTTTTTCAGTACTGGACAAAAAGCTTTATAGTTTCGTAAAAGTTTAGGGAAATGAGTGGAGGGAAAGTCGGGGAAATACGGGGAGAAGAAGTAGGGAAATGAGAGATGGAGCACTAAGGAGAAATAAAGCGAAGAAAAGTAGGAAAAATAGGGAGTGAGGGTAGGAGAAATTAAGGGTGAGAAAGACAGGAAGATTAGGGGAAGAAGAGTGAGAGAAATTAGGTAAGAAGAAGTAGAGGCAGTTAGAAAAAATGTGGGAAAAGTAGGGGCAATAAAGGGTTGAATTGTAAGAGGAGGGGAAGTTGAAAAGTTCGGGTAAAATAGTGTAGATGAAGTAAAGAAAATATAGGGAGGAGAAATACAAGAAACGAGGGGAGCGGAAAAGTGGGAAAATAAGGGGAGGAACCGTGAGCGAAAGTGGGGGAAGGAGAAAAAAGGATAATAAGGGGAGGAGAAGTGCGAGAAATGAAGAGTGTGAAAGGAGGGGAAGTGGTTTCTTAAAAAAAAATTGTTCTACGATTTCAGCCATTGAAAACTTTACTTTAAAAATTGGAAACAGTAGAACAGTATTCCCAAATTCTTTTTATAGTCTGGGATCCACTTTTCATCTGCAAAGTACTAATTTAAGTAACAGAAGGACTTTAAAAACTATGAAAACTTTAAAAAATAAACTTTTTAAGAGGTTCTCTTATAGAGCTTTATTTAAAAGTAAATCGCTCTTTCAAATTATCCCATCAGATTTAATCATCGACATATTGCACAGCAGCATATCGGAAATGAAAAAGGATGTCTACCTTAAATTATAAAAGTCGCATCTATACACACAACATGCAGGAAATGGCGGTAAGAAGAGGTGAAAATAGTTGATAGGAAGTTTCGAATCGCGCCATCGGTTATTTACCGACACGTCCAAGCCTCCAGGAAAGTTTAATCGCAAAAGTTTGACACTACGACGAGCGAATGGTAAACGAATACGAAACTGCCTAGAGGAAATAGCAAGACTCCTGTTTCTTGTACAAAAAGAAGCAGCCACGTTTACTGAATAGCGAATATCGAGAGTTGACAGCTGAAAGAAATGGAAAAATAGAAGAGTCAAGTGGCATTGGATGATATCTTCTGAATTCACTTCCTTTTGCTTCTTTAGCTCATTGCAATAGTCTCCTTTAGTTTTCTTTTGACATCAACTTTTCCCTTTAACACCTTAAAATCATTCTTGCATTTTCTTCAGAAAATACTAAGATTTTATTCAATTCGTGGTCGCTACTAAGTCAGAAGAAATCTGAAGTTAAATTAAATATAAACAAGACATCTTATGGTAAAAAATAATTAATATAAAACAATATTATAAACACATATTCTAATCAGTCTCATCCACTGCAGTTAGTTTTAGACATCAGGGTCTCACTGCTGCACGATGCAAGCTCACCATCGTGCTTATTAGCTATGTGTTTGCTTCCCACTACTTTTCAATCACCGCAACGTCATGACGACGCGCCTTCACTCTTCAGAAGCACTGAATTGAGGATCACTAAACACAAAATTGACGAAAATTTTTCAAAATCACCCTCATCAGTTTCTTTATATGGTGCCCCCCAAAAACCATAAGTAAAAAATTTTTTTGTGCATTCATGGTGCTAACAATGATATTTTGTTTTTAAGTCAGATTGCTTCTTACACATGAAATGCTACTTCATGCTGGTAATTCAATATTAGAATAATTTCTTTAAGCGATTCATTATTGCTTTTATCAAAATTTTCTGAATTTATTTAGAAAATCACGGACTTTCAACACTGTTTCACTTTTTTCAATTTTTAATTAGCGTCAGTTAACAGTTCATTAATTTTAACAAACCGAATTGTTTAAATTAATCATTCTTATTGTTAATAATATTCTCTTTGAATAATGCTATAAATTTCATTTTTTCGTAATTTAAAACTTTTTGTCTAGTTTTTTTTTTAACAAGATAAAATTTGATTTAATTTAGCACGAATAATTGTTTAAACAAATTGTCACTCTTTATAGCTAGCTTCTTCAATATGATACTAGATAGTTGCAGTTTTTTATAGCAAATTTTAACTGTTTGTCCACTTTTAAGTTAGACTGTGGTAATAATTTAAGTTCATACAAGTGATTGTCCAAACAATTTATTATTATTGTTAATAATATTATCTTGGATTGATGGAAGAAAGTTGTGGTTTTTAAAGAAATTGTCTATTATTCACTTGAAGTGACTTAATAACTAATAAAAATTCACTAAAAATAATTGTTTAAACAAATTTGTATTATTTATGCCTTTCTTTTCCTAAATAAGTGCTAGAAATTAGCAGTTTTTTCTGAAATGTTAAACTTTGATTTGCCTTTTTCATTATTAACAAATAATAAATGAAAATTAGAGATAATCGTGTTTTGACCAATCTCTTTATTATTCGTGAACATATTTTTCCAAGATGAAACAAATATTTGAAATATTCTTATAATAATCATATTAAATCTGAATTTTCCTTGAAACAGCTACTGAAAGCCTTTTTGTTTAAGTTAATATTATTATGTATTATGTGTACCTAACTTGCATTAATTAGTAAATTACGAAGTGAAAAGTTTTAAAAAAATTTTTAAATCACACAAAACCGCAATTTTGTATGAATTATGTGGGAAAAGATAATTATGAAAAACGATAAATTGTTTTAACAACAATGTTTGTCAACTCACATTAATTATTACTTTACCAATCAAGTGAAAAGGTGACAAAAAGTTGACAACTGAAGATAAAACAGCAACTATCTAACATTACTGTAGAAGAAGATAGCTGTTGACAATAATAATTTTTTAAAACAATTTTAGTGGTTAAATTTCAATAATTATAACTATACTCTAAGTTAAAAGTGCACAAAAAGTTAAATATTTCAGACAAAACCGCAACTTTCTTACATTATTCGGAAATAAAATTATTTTAAATAATAATAAATTGTTTAAGAATTTTATTTTTTAACAACATTGAAGTATTACCTTACTTTTATTAAAAATTGGACAAACAGTGGACAATTTTGAGAAAAACCTCAACTTTCTCACTCGATTTTAAGCAAAAATGGTTTAAAACTATAATAACTAGTTTAAACAATTTATATAAATGTCTATTTATCAGCATTAGGTAGTGCGCTATACATTAGATACAATTTTTTTGGGGTCCCTATAAAACAAATCTATGTGGGTGATATATAAAAAGTACAGTCAATTTTGGATTTAGTGATCCTTGATTCAGTATTACCAAAAATTGACGCTGTACCGCGGATATGGTCGACAGGATTTGCGGTAGTTCACTTGAAGTGGAAAGCACACGCATGGCGAATAAGCACAATGCCGAGCTTGCGTCGAGCAGCGGTGGGGAAATACTGACTAAAGCCAATTGAACTCGATGTGACTAATAAAGTTATTTCGTGCCATCGAATGAGCCTGTATTTGACCTTGAAAACAGCGCAATGTGACGATTCTGAATAAAATTTTGTTTAAAATTTTCTTTTAAGATTTATTTTTGTGTGGATTTCAACAAATTTCTGGACGATATGAATAAAAATTGGCAAAAAATAATTTTGGGACACCCTATTAGACATGTATCTATAGTTTTTTAGTAAGTTTCTAAAGCCAAGAAGAAACTTCAAAAGCAGAGAGAAAACCTGATATTATATAAGATATATCATCGGTGATAGATAAGGTATCTTGAGTACATTTCTACTGCCTGCCCGATTTGAAACGTCTTCAGTGAAAACCTTTAGAAATTCTTTGGCAGCAACACTAGTTTCGCTAAATCCTCCCGAGATGTATTGCAGCAAAGCTTACCAGCTTCTCGCCTGGGACGAAACTTGACGCGGAAATAAAAGTCAAGTTTGCGACGTTATTTTGCGAAGTAGGTAACCAATCATCCGGAATGGAACTCTGGTGGTCGAGCTCAATCCATACCAAAACATGCAACGCTTTTTCTCCTTTGGCGTGCAACCCTTCCTCTTGATCTCACCTACTTTCCCCTTTCTCCTTTTCCCTCTAATCCCTATACCATGCGGATTTTCAGCCACCCTTGTGATGCAACGTAAAGCGACGCCATTGACAAACTGCTGTATTATGCGAAAGGGAGAAAGAGAGAGAGAGGGGGAGAGGGAGAGAGAGAGAGAGAGAGAAAGAGAGAGAGAGAGAGAGGGCGGATGCTGACCAAGCAGGCGATTATTTATTATACAGAGAGCAACCTGAATGCACAAAATACGTATTCCATTGCTCCCATCGTTCCTCAACACCATAGAGTGTAGACCAGGCCTCTCCAGCGAGGAAAAATACCAGTAATTTTTGTCAAAGCTACTCAAATTGCGGATCTCAGTTTTTCACCTCCACTATCCTTTTCTAATCCTACTTGACGAGAGAGCTCATTTGAGTGTGCAGAGAGAAGTGGTGGTGGAAGCTCATCAGCTGGACTTTGAGTAAATTTCCCCTCTCTGGACAAGCCTGGTGTAGATCATCGCCTGGTTGAAAAACGTCGCTCTTTTTCTCGTTCTGATTAAAAACCTATAAAACTGTATTTTAAATGAAAATTAGTTGTTTTGTATAATTAGATTCGTTATAACAGACAAATTTAACTATGTGTATTAATTATTAAAATTTTTTATTGCATTTCAAGAGAATTGTGTCTGTTTTAGCAGATGTCTTTTTCATTCTTGATGATCTTGATCATTCTGCAGGCCGAATTTCGGATACCGAATAGGACATGCACATGTAAAGTTTCTTGACCAGGATTCAAAAGTAAGTTTGATCCGCCAATCCTTTGAAAAAGAATTATCAAAATTTATTTAGCTTTAGATCAAAATTAATTATAATTGGTTATTGATATGACAATTAATAATTATCGTGAATAATTATACAAATATAAATAATACATTATCAACCTTTTAAAGATCATCATATCTGTGTGGTATTATAAGAAAAATTTTTATTATGGAACAAAGTTTTTGAGATTTTCATTCTAAATGAAGATAATAAATTAATAAATAATGTTGAAAAAATAAAAACAGCAAATTTTTAATTTATATTTTGTAATGCCGTTCATTCAGTTCAGATTTCCTTGAATAGAAAAAATGAAAATTTAAAATAAAAAATAAAAATTTTGATAATGTTGTAAGAAATAACAAGTAATATTTCAAACATTTCAAATTCAAAAAACCTGCTTGCACGTCTTGTTTAAAAATTAAATTTGTTTAACTGTATTTTTTTCTTGAGAATTCCAATTTGTGAATTTAGAAATAATTTCAAAAACCATTTTATTAGTTTAAAATTGAATAATAGAGAATAATGGAAAATAACAGCAGGGTAAATATTTTTTATAATTGATAAAATTTAATATCTTTAATTTAGTATGCCAAAATCTTAAAAACCTTTTTTTTAACTCGATATTAAGAGAAAAAACAGCTTTTTATTACCAAGTTTATACCAGACTAATCAAAATGTTCTATTACTATCTGGCACAGACCCTTACTCATGTTCAAGTAGATTTAGACAGTTATGGTCGGACATTTGAAGGAGTCTTCAGTAGAAATTGCAGCGTTTGGCAAGACGCCACAATATCAAGATTATCTCCTTTCGTTTCATTCATTACTTCTTTGAAGTGGTTTTATAAGTTTACCAAATCACGAAAAATAAATTGTTCTTATTTAAATAAATAAATCTTCAGCTGATAGGGTAGCACAACAAATTTGAAATTACTCGATTTTTAACTGAATAGATAAGATGTATGTTAGATTAACTTTTTAACATTTTTATATGCCTTTATTATTATTGTTAAGTGGAAAAATAGTTACATGTGAAATGAAGTAATTTTCAACCATACATTTTTATTTCATAGTCAACAGTATGAATTATTTACAAAACGGTTCAATTTTCAATCCAAAAATATGATTTTTTGATAGAAAAAAAATGTAACTAGAGAAGATCAATTTCCAATAAAAATTTTAATTTTTTACCAAAAATGAAATGTTTTTATTGTTAGTTGAAAAAAATTAATGAAAAAAATGAATTTTCAACAAAACAGTTACATTTTTCTCAAAAGAGTTCTAAGAAAAAGATTTTTAACGCTGAAAAATAATTGTCTAAAAATAGAGTAGTTAAATTTTCAACCAAGTAGACAATCTATAAAAATGAATTTTGCACAAAGTAGGTCGACTTCTAACCAAGTGGCTGAATTTTTTATTAATAATCATGAATTAAAAAAATGCAACTATTTTTAACAAAATAGTTGCATCTTTAACAAAATAAAAGAATTTTCAAAGAAATACTAGAATTTTTAATGAAACGAGATGAATTTATAACCAAGAATATAACAGAAAGTTTGTGAACCATAAGCAGTTGAATTTTCTTGTTGGATTCTTATAATTTATTTTGCATTTCTGTAAAAAAGTAGAAAAATGGGAGATTCCAGTTTGATTAAGAATACCTGTGTTTTGTTATAAACTTCGTATTGTGTGGTGGAATTTTTATTTTCATCCAAACTCATGTGTTCAGGCGATAATTTAACTTTCAGGTTAAAAATACTTTAAATTTAAATATTTGGTTAAAAATAGAAACACATGGTTAAAAATGTATGATTTTTTACAACGAATTAATCTATTTTGGTAGAAATAATTGAAAATGAATTTTTGTTCTCGAAATTAAACTATTCTATTTTATGTAGAAATTTGATCAGTTTCAGATGGAAATCTGATTATTCTGTAAAAAATTTGACTTTTTTATAGAAAAGTAATCTTATTAGTTGAAGCTGCATCTATTGGATTAAAAATTACCTTCTTTAGTTGCAATATTAACTGTTTCATTAGGAATTTACTTTTTGAACTGAAAACATAGCCATTCTATTTTATTGTTATTTTGTTTTTTCGTGAACATTAAAATTTTTTTTCTATGGAAAATTTTACTTTTGGGACGAAAATTAAACTGTTTCAATGTAAAAATATACTTCTTTCATTTATGACTGATTGTTTCAGCTAAAAATGTATTTATTTACCTTCTTTATATACATTTAAGTTTAACAGAAGTTTAGATCAAACTTAAACTATTTCTTTGATAACTTCTTTTGCTTGTTTGAAATTCAATGTTTTTTACTGGAAATTTATAACTTATTATTTTTGATGAAACCTCATATTTTTTAGTTAAAAACTCTTTCAATTTATTGAAAATTTGTCTTTTCGGATTAAAATTACAGCTTCAAGTTAAATTTTTTCAAACCTGAAAATTAAATTTTTTTGGTTGAAGATTTATCATTTTAATAAAAAAGCCATTTCTGTGGTTGAAAATTAAACTATTTCGTTTGAAACTAATATCTTTGAATAAAGATTTATTATTGCAGTCAAAGATTTATTTCTTTAAGTGAAAAATCAACTATTTCATTTTTTCTGGAAATTTTATCTTTTTCGTATAGAAATTTAAGTTTAGTAGATACGTTAGAGTTGAACTATTTCGTTCAAAACCTGTTTTGTTTCATTAAAAATAAATTTTTCCAATGAAAATGTTCTATTTTTAGTAAAAATTGACCTATTTTATTTAAAAATTCATATATTTTTCTAGATTTTTGTCTTTTTGGGTAGAGAATTAATCTGTTCGAATGACAAATTTCACTGTTTGGTTAATTTTTAAAAATTGAGAATTCATTTTTTTAAATTAAAAATTCATTTTTTTATTCAAGATTCATTATTTTAGTGAAGAATAATTATCTTTAGTTGGCAATTCAAAGTTTTCGTTAAAAATTCTTTTGTTTTTTGGTTAAAGATGTATAATTTCAGTAAAAAATTCATTTATTCAGTTGAAAATTTAAATATTATTTTTTTTGTGAAAAATTAATCTTTTTTATAGACATTCAAGTTTAGTCACCTTTTACAATTGAACAATTTTATTTAAAATCTATTTTGTTTTATTTAAAATAATTTTTTCCGAAAATTGATCAATTTTCTATAGACGAATTTTAATAAAATAGAAGAATTTTGAAGTGGAAAAATTAATCATTAAGAAAGAATAACAACTGTAAACCAAAAATGAAATAGTCAAATTGTTATTTTCAAAAGCAAACTAATTCTCAACAAAAAAAACTGAATTTTCAAAATAATAGGTACATGTTTAACAAAAGAGTTTTAACTAATAGATTTTTAACACAGAAAAATAATTGTCTATAAGTGGAGCAGTTAAAAGAGGGACAAAAATAATTCTTAAAAATTTATTATTATGAAACAAAAACAAAATTTAAGAATTCTGAACCAAAAACTTTACTTTTAAAATAAAAAAGAACATTGTTTAAAAATTTTCAAGGATTCTGGACAAAAAAGTTCAATTTTTGGAAAAGAAAGAAATTTTCTTTTAATTTCGAAGAAAGTAGTTCAACCCTCGAACCTAGTTGCTAAATTTATAAACAAAAAGATGAATTCTTTAACGAAAATATTAATTTTCTACTGAAACAGAATAACATTTTTTTAAACAAAATGCAAGAAGTCTCAACGTAAAAGTTGAATTTTCAACTAAGAAATATGAATTGCAATAAAATTCAAGAATTCTCAAACAAAAATTTAAATTTCAACTGAAAACATAAATTTTTAAACAAAAGAATTAATTTTCTACCAAAACATTCATAATCTGGAAATGTACTAAGAACATTTCCACATGTACATTTAGAAACAAAAATTCTCTAAATTCTAAAAGGTTAATGTACGCGTAACGTTACTTTCACTGAACCCCACTCCCTTCTACTCGTTACCAGGCGAAGTTTTTGTAAAAGCCCCCCCCCCCCCCTGTAGTTGTAACTTTGTTTATGGACGATCCTTTATGGATGGACCCTATCGTGAAATCAGCAGAAACAATAGAGATGTGTGGATAAAATTTGAATTTGCGATAAAAATTTATTGGCGTACAAGGTGTAAGGTAAAGTACTCCCACGACTGCCCGAAAACTATCGTTAAAACAAAAAATGTCAATTCATCATGAAATCGACCTTTTGAACACGGTATTCTCGTATTTTTTACTTAAAATTGATGATATTGATCTAGTGGAATATTGATTAACATTCGCTTATTAATTATTTATTATTTAAGTAAATGGAATTTGTTTCAATTTGTTTAATTTTTAATTGTTCAAACAAATAGAATTTATTTAAATATTTTGTTAGTAAAAATTATTAATATTTCTTCAGTGGAATATTTATCAACATTCCTTTATTAACTTTTTATTTTTTTATTTTTTTAATAAAAATTATTACTTAAATATAAATGATAAGTTAATTATT
The DNA here is from genome assembly GCF_010883055.1 of Belonocnema kinseyi. NCBI lineage: Eukaryota > Metazoa > Arthropoda > Insecta > Hymenoptera > Cynipidae > Belonocnema > Belonocnema kinseyi. The sequence goes on along the minus strand of NC_046664.1, from coordinate 77,323,301 downwards.
AATAAATTAATTATTAGTGAGTAATTGATTATTAATTTAAAGGAAATAATTTTAATTATTACTGATCAATATTCCACCAGACCCACAGTAATAATCTTTCTTTTTAAAAAATTCGAAACGAAATTATTCAAGCAAACTTCATTTCTTTAAATAATTGAAAATTAATGCACTAATGTTAATAAATATTCCATTGGACCAGTAGTGATAATTTTTAGGCAAAAAACGAATTTTCATAAAAAATTATTCAAAGAAATTACGGTTGTTTAAAAAATTACAAATTAATAAACCAATGTTATTAAATATTCCATTAGACTAATAGTAAGAATTTTAAGGGAGGGGGGCGAGTCTTCGATTTTTTTAAATTTCATTTGTTTAAATAATTAATAATTAATTAAATAATGGTAATAAATATTCCACTAGATCAATAGTAATAATTTTAGGTAAAAAAACGAGAATACAGTGTTCAAAAAGTCGATTTGATGAAGAATTGACAGTTTTTGTTTTACGGGTAGTTTTCAGGTACTCGTATTGGTGAGTTAAAGGTGTCAACCCCATATGTCTGATACATAAAATTCTTCGTTGGGTAATGTTACATGGGAAATTTCAACTCAAAACCAGCACTTGCTAAAATCGAAAAATAAAAAAATAAAAATTAAGGAATTCCTTCTTTCGGTTTTGGAATGAAATTGGGGGGATCGTTGCCCTCTAAACAAAAAATCTGTTTTTGAGCCACCCTAATCCTCATGGTATCCACATTAGGGCGTTACAAAAATGCATGGCAAAATTTTTTTGCATGCTAGAGGACAACGATCCCCCCATTTTATTCCAAATCCAAAAAAATAAATTTTCTAATTTTTTATTTTTTTTTTATTTTAACTGGTGCCAGTTTTGACTTGCAGTTTCCCATGTAAAATGTATTGGAAAAATAACTGTTTTGAGTTTTTAGAAAAATTTTTTAGGGTTTGCAAAAATGTGACGGGAAAGTATGAGGGCTGTTATCTAATGAAGAATTTCATCAATCAGACATATGGGGTTAACACGCCTAAAATATCCCTACGAGTACTTGAAAACTACCCTCAAAACAAAAAATGTCAATTCTTCATGGAATCGAACTTTTGACCACTGTATTATCGTCTTTTTTACTTAAAATTATTAATATTGGTCTAGTGAAATATTTCTTATAATTATAATTTGTTTTTTGCCCTAAAAATTATCACTATTAGTCTTAATGGAATATTGATTAACATTAGGTCTTTAATATTTTATTATATAAACAAATAGAATTTGTTTAAACAATTTTTTCGAAAATTCGTTTGTTCGCTAAAAAATTATTACTATTGGTCTAGTGGAATATCTATTAACATTATTTCATTGATGTTCAATTGTTTAAGCCAATGAAATTTGTTTAAATAATGTTTTTATTAAAAATTATTAATAATCCTTCAGTGGAAAAATTATGAACATTGTTTCATTAATTTTACTTTAAAAAATGTTGTATACATAATTTAAAATGAATGAAATAATGTTAATAAATATTCCACGAGACCAATAGTAAGAATTTTAAGAGGAAATTTTGTTAAAACATTATTTGAACAAATTCCATTTGTTTAAATGATCAAAAATTGATGAAACAATGCTATTAAAGATTCCATTAGACTCATAGTAATAATTTTAGGAGTGAAAAAATGTGTTCAAGAAAAAAAAATTTAAACAAATTCTATTGGTTTAAATAATTACAAATTAATTACCCAATGATAATAAATATTTCACTAGACCAATATTAATAATTGTAAGTAAAAAAAGACCAGAAAACAGTGCTCGAAGGTCGATTTCATGAAGAATTAAAATTTTTTGTTTTACGGGTAGTTTTCAGGTATCCGTGCATAAAGGGGGGGGGGTGGTAAGGAGTTTGGCACTCCTTACAGGCCCCTATAATTTCCTGTCACGTTTTTATAAACCCTAAAAAATTATTCCAAAAACTCAAAAAAGTGATTTTTCCCCATGCATTTTACATGGGAAACTTCAAGTCAAAACCAGCACCTGTTAAGATCGGGGGGGGGGGGGGATAATGGAATTTCTTTTTTTGGATTTGAAATTAAATTTGGGGGATCGTTTCCCTCTAAAAAAGACATTTTTGAACCTTCCTAATTCACATAGTATAACTTCTGTATCATGCAAAAACAAAAAAAAAACAGCAAGATCAGCTTTTAAATTGATAAAACTCAAATTCTGCGTTAAAATTTTCATTAGAAGGTCGCAAAGTAATCACAATAGTTTTTTTTGCAACGGTAAAAAGTTTACAAAATATAAAAGATTGATAGCGCCTGTTCACTGCTACTCACAGATGATACGTTTAAAGTGAAGCAGTTAACAAGCGTTATACGCCTTATATTTTTTAAACTTTTTACCATTATAAAAAAACTATTGCTATTACTTCGTGACCTTCCAATGGAAATTTCAACGTGGAATCCAAATTTCACTCATTTAAAAGTTAATCTTGCTTTTTCTTCTTTTTCTTTTTCTTAGTTTTTTTTATGTTTTTTTTTTAAATTTTTTTTTAAATTTTGGATTTTTATTTTTTGCGATTTTGGACAGTTTGAAATTTACAGCTGATAATTCAAAATCATTTTAAAAGTTTCAGAATAAACATCATAGGCAATTCACATTCAAATTTGAGGTTCATTCATATAGATATTTACCTCATGAAATCTTATAGGTTTGAATCCGCAGGATTAGATAATAATAAAAATTTTAATTACAGCTCAGGTCGCCTTATGCCTGTCCAGCTTCTACTGCCGCTTGGAAAGAGTGACGGTAAAACTTGGAGAAGGGTGACATTTTGTCCAGAATTACGGTCACGAACGAAATCGTGAAAGGGTACCGGGCCAACATATTATTCAAAAGTGAATAATAAATGTTGTATTTTTCAATCCGGATTTCATAGATAAGCGCCTGATCTAAAAGTATATTAGCTTATATTAAAAATTTTTTTAAATGTTTGTTTAAATCATTCTTATCGTCACCGTGTTTTGGCTCCGGTTTCTTAAAAATTGAGCCGTAAAGTCACCACATCCTTATCGAACATTTTAATCGTTTATTTTTCATGAATAAATTATTTAAACAATTCAAACATTGATTTACTTTTGAACAGTATTATCAAAAATATGATTTAAACCCAAAAACAATAATATTAAAAGGCCTTTTCAAATAATAGTAGATTATGTACCTAGGCAGTAAAGTTGAACTTTATACGAGGATGAAGAATTCAATGTCCAAGCCGAAGGCGAGGTCGTCGAAACTGCATCCGAGTATAAATCAACTTTACTGCCGTGGTGCAAATGATACTTTATCTGAAATAGGCAGAATAAGAACTCTTTTTCTGGAAAACGGCGGTTGATTGTACCATATACGCACACGCTTAGGTTGAGTTTAGAACTCCAAAATTCACTTCGTATTTAAACTTAGGTTTAAAATGAATTCTTCTCACTCTTTTGTTTCACTTCTCACTCACTTCGTCGTCCTTGCTGTCACTTTACGTGCCGCTCGGCGTAGTACAATAAAGTGCTATTTTACTGCCGCTCCACCGGCAGATAAAGTGCGCTTGTTCTGCCTATTTCAGACAAATAAAATTAATTTAACGATGGTGTCCCATTATCGGGTCGAACTTATCGTTTGTCCCAGTACTAGCTACTTCAGCTTAAGAAATATAGTTGCTTAAAAGCATGCATTGTGGTGACAGGTAGACACAAGCGAAAAAATCGTAGAAACGCAGAAATATCTCCGAGTGAAAATCGCAATCTTTAGGTAGATGGGAAGATGGGTAGATGGTCTTGTGGACGTAGTCGTAGTTTCTGGAGGGACGATCCGATAAAGTGAAGCTGCGGAGCGTTTATAATGGCACCGAATGCTCATAGGAATTCAAGGTAGTATATTCGGAGGACGCTTACACGATAGAGGTGGGGTCGTACTAAATCTTCCCGAGGGAGTCTCTTACTTTCGGTTCCTTAAGCTCGTACGGCTCCAGCGAAAGCGATATTCAGGACATTCTACCCTCGCCTCGCCAGCCTCATTCATCTGAATACCCTATGCACACTGCACATTCAAACTAGAACACTCAGCAACCCTCCTTTTCAGGAGTATCAAATAAATTAGTAGATACGTTATAATCTATTTGCAACTTCACGATTCATTATTTGCTACCAGGCTACCATATGCGCGCGCCTATTATTGTATTCATTTTTATGATTTACCCAATTTCCCATTAAATATTTATTTTTTTAAACTTTTTACTACTCAAAATTTTATTTCTGAACATTTCAAGTATTAATAACATTTCACACTAATTAAAAAAATCTGCCCGCTACGTAAGCACATTCTCGTCGCGCGCGGCTCGCTTTCCTCCTTAGTTTGAGCGTGCCTACGGCGCGCGAATGATGGCTAGCGTTGCGCTACCCCCTTCCCCATTTGAAAAATCTAAGTTCAAATTACATGACCTTGAAGATCTTTAAATACGATCATATGCGCCATTAGTCATGAATTTTGCGCCACACTGATAACCGAGTTATCAGCGATCAAAATGGAGGGGGGGGGGGCTGGAATAATTTTTCTAAACTAATAACATTTTTCCAAATTCATCATAGCTATCCCTCATAACTTCAAATGCGAAGTTATGATATATAGCAATAATGAATCTGCAAAAATGTTATTAGTTTTATAAAAATGACGCCAGCCACCCCCATTTTTATCGCTGATAACTCCGTTATCAATGTGGCGCAAAATTTTTTCTTTATGGCGCATATGAGCGTATTTGAAGATCTTCAAGGTCATGTGATTTAAACTTTGATTTTTTAAATGGGGGTAATAGCGTGACGCTGCCCCCCCCCCTCAAACCCGCGTAACAGCTGATTTAACTCCTACGGATTTGTGGCGCAACATTTTTTATCGGTGGCGCATTTAAGGCGCAATTTAGTGGTCATTTCACTATTTGGTTACATTTTTTTTTTAATTAAAAATTCTTTTTTTTTCTTAAAGATTCATCATTTTAGTAAAAAATTAATTTATTTTGTTTAAAACTGAAATATCCCATTAAAAATTCATTTGCTTGGTTAATTTTTGTGAAAGCTTTTTCTTTTCTTATAGACATTTAAGTTTAGGAACATTCAAAATTGAACTAATTCTTTTAAAATATTTTTCGTTTCATTAAAAATTTCTTTTTTTACTGCATTTTTTAACTTTTCTAATTTTGGTTAAAAAACGATCTATTTTAGTTGAAAAGTCACGCATTTTCTTGAAATTTTGTCTTTTGTGTAGAAACTTAATCTTCTGGAATGAAAATGCGAATTTTTCGTTAAATTCGTTTTAAATTTAAAAGTTTTTTTCTTTCAGGTTAATTATTTTATTAAATAATTAGTAACTTTGTTTGAAAATTCAACTATTCTGTTGAAAATTCGTTTTTTAGCTAAAAATAAATTTTAAAACTGCATATATGTATGTATTCCATTTTTCCTTCAAATTTAATCTTTATGAGTTTAAAATTAATTCACTGTGTGAAAAAACTCGTATTTTTTGGCTTGAAATTCAATTATATTAGTAGAAAAATAATATTTTGGTGTTAAAGACTCAATTATCTTGCAGAAAAATTCGTCCTCCTGGCTTGAAATTACAACATTTTGGATGACACTTATTTTCTTCATCGATTGAAAAATCCATTTTGGTACTTTAGCCAATTTAATCTTCTCTTTTTGCCCCTATTAAAAATTCCTAAAGTTAAATTAAAAAAAAGACACTTTACAATTCAAGATTAATGTAAAGTGAATAAATCCGACCATTTTAAAATCTCTTTCCCAATTTAATTTTCTGTAAAAAGAAAATCTCAATTGAAATAAATTTGAAATGTTAAAATGACGATTAACAGTTGAAAGGAATAGGAAGGCTGCATGCATGTTTGACCATTTGGCAATTGTAATCTATGAATTAATTCAGTGATACCAACTTAACTAAGCAATTTTTAGAATGGTTATTTTTTCACGAGTAGATGCTTGTGAAAAAATAAACAGAATAACACAAAATGCTTTAATAATGATAAATAAAAATGAGAAAGCCTTTAATTACACAGTAAAAACCGGTTTTTAAAATCATTAAATTTGTTGATTACAATATTTCTAAAGAATGTTGTCCAGCTGTACTAAACTCGTTTTCAGAATGTTGTGATCAAGAGCTTTGAAAATTTCTCTTGGGAAATTTTCGTAAATTCGAATGCTAGCATAGTTTCTTCTGATCAAATCTCCAACAAGTTCAGCATTTCCTTTTTTTTTAAACTCACTCTTTCACCACTACTTTTTACATCAACAATATTTGTGAAATTAAAAATTGTAAAGAGAAATCGTGAACTTAAATTTATTAACTTGGGTCATTTGCTTAATTTTTCATAATTTGAAGTTAATAAGTCATTCCTTGCATCTAGGAAGTCCTTACAACTAACGAACATATCTTGTCTTAGAAGATTATGTCATACAAGTTTAAAACAAAACTTGCTCTTCTTGAGAAACAATACAGTTAATTAGTACATCATGCTGAGAAGGTACGACTAATTGTAAGGGTCTTGTTTTGTATAGTGAGCTGTTAAGATCAGAGAAAGGGTAGTTCTTGTGCTTGGTAGAGCATATTCCTTAGAAACATTTCGACTAAGAATTGTGTAATTCACAGTGCAATAACTAGCAATATATAGTAAATTAAAATAATAATCCGCGTAGACTACTGCATTTATAATATGCAATAAATTAAATAACACAATATCACACAATAGGACATTCGTAAATAAACTTTCTTAAGCTGGATTTTTGTCACCTTCCACCCGTTCCCTCTTCAATGTCATCCATTTGATTGCGAAAGGCAGACGTGATTTCTGGGGTACATCAAGATGATTTGCTGTGGTAGGAAAATGCAATGGTGATTTTGGCGGACGGAGGGATTTTTTTCAGGGGTTGAAAAAGGCAAAGGTTGTTTTAAGGTGTCTAAAAATAATTTTGAACGGTTGGGAAAGGCATGAGTAGTTCTTCGGATGCTTGTAGATAACTTTTTGAATTTTTATGTTATTGCTGGTTTGTGTGTGTGAATTGATAGTTGTGTAGGGTTGAAAGCGGAAGTTGTGGCTTTTGCTGTACCCAGGCATAACTTTTGTGTTATTGGAAAAGGCAGAAATGGTTTTTGGTACACCTAGCGATAATTTTTGGGATTGGAAACGGTAGTGATTGTCTTTTTGGTTCCTAAAGATGAACTTTGAGGATTGTAAAAGGCAAGCTTGTTTTTGGGGATGCTTATCGATAATTTTTTGAATTTTTATGAAATTGCTTGTTTTTTTATGTTAAGCATAGTTCTAGGGGGCTAGAACCGGAAGTTGTGACGTTTTGGAAACCCAGGGACAATTTTATCTTGTTGGTAAAGGCAGAAATGGTTTTTGGTGTACTTAGGGATCATTTTTAGAATTGGAAACTGCAAGGATTTTCTTTTGGGTGACTAGAGATAAATTTGTAAGATTTTAAAAGTCAGTATTGGCTTAAAAAAGGGAAAGGTGATTTTTGGGATACCTTTGGATAGGTTTTTGGGTCTTACAAAAGGAATAGGAGGCGTTTTGGTTGCAAAGGGAAAACTTTTTGGGATTAGAAAAGGCAAAGGTGATTTTTCTAGCATGTAGAATCAATTTTGGAGGTTTCAAAAGTTAGTGGTAGCTTTTGAGCGTCTGAGGGACATATACTCGGGATTGGAAAAGGCCAAGGTGGTTTTTCGGATGCCAAAGGATAATTTGAAGAGGTTTGAAAAGGCGAGATTGGTCTTTAGAATGTTTAGAAATAATTTGAAATTAAGAAATAAATATGATAACATTAGGTTACACTAAATTTTGGTTCATTCTAAAAAAATTATTGTTCAACATTTATTCCACTTTATGTCTGGCACTCTTTTTAGTAGTTGAAAAGGAGAAAGAGGGTTTTTGGCGAGCCTAGGGTTAATTTTAGGGCTTTGAAAAATGAAAGGGTAGTTTCTGTGGTACATTGGGATAATATTTTGGGATTATAAAAAGCAGGGATTCTTTTTGGGGTGCCTTGAAAAAAATTTAAATGTTGCAAGTGATAGAAATGGCTTTTTAGAAACCTAGGGATGATTTTTGTGGTCAAAAAGTCGAGAGTGGATTTTGAAATTATCACATATGATTTCACCATAATAAGCAAATATACTACAATTTGCTTACATTAAATTTCAGTACAGATGAAGAACAGTGTTCTAGGTAACCTTTTATTTCTCTTAATTCATTCTCTCCTCAATATTATTTTTAATTGGAATCATTTTTAGCAATTGAAAAAGGCAGTAGTGGTTGCTAGGGTACCTAAAGATAATATCCGAGTACTTAAAAAAAGGCCTGGGTTTTGGATCGCTTAGGAATAATTTGTTGGGATCATAAAAGGCAGATGTAATTCTTGCGGTGCGATGTTAGGGATATTTGTAGGTGGCTTTAAACAGCAGGGTTAGATTTTGGGATACTTAGGGTTTATTTTTGGAAAGTGAGGAAAGAGAGTAGTAGTTTTTAGGATTATTTAAATTAGGTTTTAAGGGTTAGAAAAGGCCAATGTGACTTTTGGGATACCTCACGATAACTTTTAGGAATTGGAAGGTGCAGGGATTGTTTTGTAGATTTCCAGGGATGAATTAGGAATCTCGCTAAGGATAATTTTGTTTTTAAGTTCCTTTTATCCCTCTCTGTGTTTTAACGTAATAATTTTTAGGATTTGAAAAGGTCAGAGGTGGTTTATGTGGTATTTGGGATCATTTAAGGGGGTCGGAAACAGTAGGGCTGGCTTTTGCCTAAAAAGGCAGACGTAGTTTTTTGGATACTTAGAGATGATTTTTGGGCTGGTAAGAAAAAAGCGGGATTTTATGGATATTTAGGGATAAAGTTTGGGATGAGAAAAGGCAGGGAGTGTTTTTTCAGTGCTCGGGGATACATTTTAAGAGGTAATTTTAAGGGGTTGCGAACGGCAGTGATGGTTCTTGGGATGTGTAAGAATCATTTTTGTAGCCAAAAAAGGCAAGGGTGATTTTTGTGATGTTTAGGAACAATTTTAGGGCTTGGAAAAAGGCAGGGATGATTTTAGCGTGCCTAGAGATCTTAATTTTTAGCATTTGGAAAAGTCCACGGTAGTTTTGGCGATGTCTGGGCATAATTTTTAAGGATTTTAAAAAACAGATGTGGCTTTTGGGGTGCTTATAGATAATTTGCAGTGTTTTTGTGGAATTTTTGTTTTGTCAAGGATAACTGTGAAAGCCTGGAAATAGCAGGTATGCTTTTGGGGTACCGACGGAGAAATTTTGATGATTTTAAAAGGCAATATTGTTTTTTAAAGTGCTAAGAGATAATCCCCGCATTGTTTGTTTTTGGGACGTTGGATGTTTGGACGTTGGACGTTGGGACGATGGACGTTTAAGTAACAGAAGGTAATTCATAGTATTTGAAAAGCCTAAGTGGTTTTTGGGCTGAAAGATAATTTCAAGTCGTTGGAAAAGACAGGGTAAGTTTTTGGAGCATCTAAAAATAATGTTGAAGAGTTGGAAAATCCACACGTATTTCTTGGCTTTCTTATAAATAATTTTGCCAACTTTTTTGAAACCTTAGGGTTTTTGCGGTGTTCTAGATGGTTATGTAGAATTGCAAACGGCACTTGTAGCTTTCCTCGTACTTAGGGATAATTTTTAGTTTTTTGGAAAGGGTAGAGATGGTGCTTGGAATGCCTATGAATAATTTTCAGGTATCGAAACGACAAAGATTGCTTTGAAACTCGAAATAACAATATTGTTTCTTGTTGTGCTTAGAAATAATGTTAAGGGTTTGTGAAAGGAAGTCGTGTTTTTTCGCGAGCGAAAGGATAATCTGTTGTGATTGAAAAAGACATTCGTGAGTTTGGTGTACGTAGGGATTTTTTTCAAGGGTTGAAAAAGTTAAAACTGGTGTTTGGGATCTCTTAAGGTAAATTTAATAGTTGGAAAATCCAGACATATTTTTTGGAATTCTTCTGGATAATTTTTTGAATTTTTATAAGGTTAGTTGTGGAGGGTTGGAAACGAAAGTGGTGGCTTTCGGGTGGAAATAGCAGAGATTATCTTATAGGTGCCCTAAAGACGAAGAGGTTGCAAAAGACACTTTTGATTTTTTGTGAGCATAAGGATCACTTTTGTTGTTAGAAAAAGGCAACGGTCGTTCTTGGGATATCAAGAAACAATTTTTGAGGTACCACGAAATAATTTTTATTATTCTGAAAATAAGGCTTAGTTTTTGGGGTACCTAGAGATAATTTTAAAAGGCTAAAAAATAATAAAGTCTGGAATTACTTTCCTTTCGATCGCTAAATAAGGAGCAACTTTATTAAACGATGTATCATCGTGTATGCCTCTTACATGCGCGAAACCTGAAAACTTGGAAGCAATTTGGTTTTAACTTCGGATGACGCATAGCCATATTCGGTTCGCCGACCGACGAGTTCATATTTCATCCCCGGCATCTATGTGAATGCTACCATTTCGCTTGTATATAATCTATGAACGATCACGTATGCACATATACATATACACGGTCATAGTTAGATGCGCGCACTACTTTGACGCAAATTTACCGGCATGCCGAGGCATGTGTAATGTGTATGCACGTGACGTGTATGAATCGAAAAAGCGCATGGCTACGAATACTATTATCGGCCACGGCATTCACGGCATGAAAAGAAGAACACATTTTCCTGCAAATTCAGAATTTCATAGTCAAGCACAAAATTAATGCCATTTGTCCATTTTTAGATTCTATCGCGTATATGGATTTACAGGAAATAAAATTATAGATAAATAACGATAATAATGATTAAAAATATAAAATATGAGAGGAAACAAAATTTTTCACTTTTTTATTTCGCTCTTACGATCAATTAAGGAAAAAATTAAAAATATTTTTGAATATACTAAAACGATCGAAGAAAAGTTCAGTTTATGATCTTTTTGATTTTTAGAGATTTTATTTGTCTAATGGTTTATAACGTTCTGTGAACTATGGAATATTTGAGCTATATTTTTCAAAGGTATGGTTAATATACTTGTCTAGATATTGCAAATTATGTTAATACCCAAAATTTAAGATAAACAAAATTGAGTCAAATGTCCACGTTTTGAGACCCCCTTAATCCAAAAAACAGGTTTTTACGAATATGTCTGTCTGTGTGTGTGTGTCTGTAGATTTTTATTTTTTTATCATGATAACTTTCGAAAGAATTGGCAGATTTGATTGACCTTTTTTATACTCTTTTTAGTGTTCTAAAATAAAGGTCAGGTTTGTTAGCCACAAAAATCAAAATCGACATTTTAAGCCAAAGATCGCACGATATGAAAAAAGTCACAAGAAAAAAAATGTTTCTTTTTGAATGCCCTACAAGATTATCATGAAAACTTTTTGAATTTTTTTGAAAATATCACAGCATTTCAAAGATCCTCAATTATGTTAATATATGTTCAAAAAAAAAGTGTTGGTTCCGTATCTACGCGGAGAGACTTTTGATATTAGCATTTCTTTTATGACATATTCATAATTCAAATAAAGTGTAAAAATTTAGGGATAATCGAAGTTCGGTTAGAAAAAGTCGAATAGTGACTATGAAAATACAGACTAATATCTCTAATTGGAATAAGTCGTACGAATTTTAGACTCTTACATAAAAAAATTACAGTATTTCTAAGTCGCTGTATTAAATTTTGTAATGGATTCGAATAACGAAAATTAGTATAGTGCTTAAAAAGAAGTGAAACAGAATGTTGTACATTTCGCTATGGACGCCTTGCAATCTTTCTAAACCACTATACGAAAAATGGGGGTCACGTGATGTTGTGTTTCACGTTGGCGCATGGCAAAAAGAAAGACCTATGTGCATATACAGGGTGGATACGCTGGGGCTTACATGCATCGCGAGTTGAATGCTATCCGAATTGCACAACAGCAGGGGAGAAGCCATTATACAGGGGTATTTTCATATTTCGCGCCTTTAAAGTTGCATTCGGATCGGCCATTCGGCCAAGTCCGTGCATCTTCGGATCAAGTTTTATGATAGTTTCCATGGTTGCGTTCGAAACTTCAAACGGTCATGTTCAGATTCACCTGCTGTTGTGCAATTCGGGTAGTATTCAACTCGCCATGTATGTAAGACCCAGCGTGTCCACCCTGTACAAACCTATCTTATATCTATAAATCACTACTTGTGAGAATTTTTTTTTTTGTACATAAAAAAATTAATTTCTTTGAAACCCCACACACGAGAGAAAGAAGAAATTAAAATACGAAAGTTGTGATGAGAATGTGCGCACACAGCAGGCTGATTTTTTCTTTTACTCTTTATTATGTTTTTCACGATTAAAATAAAAACTACGTATCCTAATAAAAAGTGATTAATAACAAATTTGTAGATCTTTTTCAAATGCACAATTTCCGTCTACTCATCTTTTTCTGTATTTTGCATGGGCTTGAAGCTAACAAACAAAAAATCTACAGACTAACAGACAGACAAAGTAATTAAACAAAAATATTTTTCTGTGTTAAGCGACAGCTCTGGAGTCTGATTTTTTTATTTTATAAAATGTAAAAGTAATTATTAGCTTATTTGAGAAAGATTCGCGGAAATTTACACTAATAATTGGAATATTCTGTAGATATTTTATATGTTGAAAGATATCAATACAAATAATGAAAAATGTTATTCTTAGAATTATCTCAGGTCGTATAATAAAATTCTTTGAAAAAAATTCCCTGGGAATTTAAGGTTGTTGCCGGGTATCATATATATTTTCCAAAGGTATAATTTTCCTGAATAATGAGCCACTCAAGTATTAAATATCACATAGCTTAATGTAATTCTGATTCTAAATTCCTTAAAAAGTATTATATAATACTTTTTAAAAAACCTTCCATTATCCATCTGTGGATGGTTAAATGGTAGTTAACTAAGTTTATTAAAAGTGATAAAAAATAGCAATAAATCAAGCGTGGCCCAAAAAAGTATATTTTCAAAAATATCTGCCCTAAAAATTGTTCCTTTTGGTGTCAAAATGCCCCCTGAATATTGCCATTATTTATAAAAAAAATATTTAGGGATCTCTCAAGTCCATTTTTGCACAAAATTTCTTTTTTAATTTCCACTATTAATTTATAATTTTCATTCAGTATATATGCATTTTATCGTTTTTCTATTCTAAAGTAAAAAAAAACATTAACAGCGGAAACTAAAATAACATCAGCAAGTTTTTGCAAATCATTACATTCATTCTTACACGTAAATTTTTAATTGAAAGAATTCAAAAACAAAACTATGTCAATTAATTAATGGTTTTTAAAACTAAACTGTATTTCGGGTTTTAAAAATTGCACAATAATTATTTTACAATATGATTCTAAATCGGTTTTAAATTAAACGATTTACAGATTTTGACGTTGAAAATTCAATTTTTTCAATACGAAATCCTTAATAATTAAGCAAATTGACATGTGTCATTAAAACTTCATAAACTAATTTTAATGTGAAAATAACTTAAAATTAATATATTTATTAATTAGAAGATTTTATTTTATTTAAAATCCTATTCAAATATTGTTTCAGTCGAAAATATTAAATTTTCAACCTATTTAGATTGAAAATTTTTAATGAATAAAATGCCTGAGTGAGCAATTATACATCATGTATTCAAAAGTAAACAATTTTAAACTGAATCTTTTGGAAAAGAAAGCCTTGAATGGTAAAAATTTGAGAGTGCAACATTTAAATTTTTAACGTTACAATTGTTATTGTAACGTTAAGTAAGAATTGAAAATTATTCATTTAAAACGACCAAAATTAAAAAAAAATGAAATATAATTTTGATTTAATTTCTTTCCAATTGCAAGAGGAACTATTTTAGATTTACTTTTTTATTGTGTGGAAAAATGTGAAGTATTGTATTTTTAACATTTTTATCTGCCTTGAAATGATAAAATTATAATTTTTGTTAAATTGGCAGCATATTTTATATTTGTAAATTTTTTATTGAGTTAGAAGAGATGTAATTTTTTTAATTGTAAGAGGCCATTTTTTCATTTTCATGATTTTTATTGTGTTTGAGGAAACCATTTTTTATTTTCGTTTTTTTTGTCTGAATTAGAAGAGGATAATTTAAAAACATAGAAAT
>NC_046664.1:77264331-77308966 GCF_010883055.1 Belonocnema kinseyi | reverse complement strand
TGTTTTTTGAAATATATCGGTTTTTAATTGACCCAACTATTATAACAGTAAAGACGTTTTTTGATTGACATTCGCGTCGATCGTATTTATTTGTGTTCTGAAATTAATTTAAAAAATATTAATTTATGTCTGAGAAAAATTCAAATTATATTTTTGATATTTTATACCGGACTGACTCACTGAATTAATCAGCAAGGCTTTGTGAATCCGTTTTACCTTATACATTTTAAATTATATAAATTTATTGCAATCTATATTTTCCAAAAAAACTTTTTTTTATAACGTTATAATTGAGTTGGAAGAGGGAAATGTTTCATTTCTTCACATTTTTATTAATACGAGTTAAGTTTAAGTTTTGCAGTATAAATACACTTAATTGAAAAGTGCTAAAATATTCTGTTCTACGATTTTCTATAATTATACGTTTCTTCAAGTAATATTGTAAGAGATTTAAATGAAAACAATATTATATAATAAAATTTCTCTTATGATTATCATTGTACTAATTAACATATTTGATAGTATAGAAGAATCGCTACAGTTTACTTTTAAAATAGAAGACAATAATACTTTAAATTTTGTAGAACTGTTTATCACAAAAATTGAAAAATGATATTTTCAAATTGTCAAGTTTTAAAAAAATGAAGTAAATTATACGTTCTAAACAAATTTATATATTTTTTATATTTTTCAATTAAACATAAACTGAGGGGTCTTATTCTAAAAAAGAAATCGCAACATAGGAACTAAGTTTTCAAAATAATGTTTAACTTGCTATTTTATCCATGTCACATTCACTTATTCTCCCCTATCAAGACATTTAGATTTTTAATTATTGATCATACTTATTATTCTCAAATCTACAATAAGGGGTGATTAATAAATTCTTATTTTTATTTGAAATTATTTATTTATGTTTTTTAAATAATAATTTAC
This sequence comes from Belonocnema kinseyi, assembly GCF_010883055.1. Classification (NCBI taxonomy): domain Eukaryota; kingdom Metazoa; phylum Arthropoda; class Insecta; order Hymenoptera; family Cynipidae; genus Belonocnema; species Belonocnema kinseyi. The sequence continues at coordinate 77,308,030 of NC_046664.1, read as the reverse complement.
TAAAAATATATTTTTACCGTTTTCAATGATTGTAATGTACCTTTTTAAAATTTTATCATTGTTACCATTTTATCATTTTGAAAAAATACAAAATTATTAAGATTTCATTTTAAAAGGTCAATTTCAAGTTTTGAAGATTTCAAAATATGCCATAGAAGAATGTGTAAGATTTTAAAACAATTTTTTCGGATTAAAATTTTTTATGTGTAGAAGTTACAGTAGTTTCAAAAATAATCGACAGTAATTAAATTCTTGAGAAGATTCAGAAAATATTTTAACAAAGTGTAGATTTTTGAAGATTTTGAACTAAAAATTAGAATCTTTTCAAGAATTTTCAAAGGTTATCTTTAGGATGATATTCTAAAAGATTTCAAAGTATTTTAACAATTTTTAAATAGAATCTGGATGATTTTAAAGCAAATTTTTTTGTTTTGGAAAAAATATTAAGACAAATTCGAAAAATTTTGAAAGAAATTTAGAAGGTTTAGAAGTCTTAAAAATATTACAGGAAAAATTGTAATTTGAAATAGATAAACATTATGAGAAAAATGTCATAACAATTTTCATAGATATTCAAATTAATTCTTTAAAATGAAAAATCTTTTCAAATTTTCCCCGAAATCTTTAGAACATTGTTTATGCTCTTGAAACTTTTAAAAATTCTTTCAAAAAAACTTATTTTTTTAAATATTCATAAAAATGTAGCATATGACACCAATTTGAGAAAAAAAAATTGACATCTCTGACTCAATTTTTATCATTTTTGTGAATAAACAATATTTAATTGTTTAAATAATTACACAATGTTTTTCAACAAATGTACAACTCCAAAAATGACATACGATTCAAATACGATTATTTTTTACCAAATCAAACACAAAAAATTGATTTTTAGTGTTTTAATACATTTTATATAAATATTTCCATTATTATAAGACTATTAAAAACACTTATGCCACTTAAATTTATTTCTCCATAGGAAACTGTGCTTTTATAAATTTTCATATTTATAATTGACATTTTTGAAATATAAACTAAAATATTAAAACTATATTATATGACACTTTAAAAAAAATTGAATATAAGGAGAATGCTGAGATTTATGAATATTAAAGAAAACGTTTTTCAAAAGAAAATATACCAATTTTTAAAGCAACATTTTTTAAATTTCCAATAATACAAAATTTTAGAATATATATTCCAGTAAGTCTGAAAGATATTTATAAGTTTCAAATGAATTGAACAAAATAATTTAAAACTTTAAAGGATTTCAAAAAATTTGAAACCAAACTTAGTTATTTTTTTATTTTATTTTGAGAAAATATTTTTAAGAGAATACTTAATATTTAAAAAAAATTTAAACAAAGTTTAGATTTTTGAAGAATTCGAACAAAGAATTTTAAAGTCTTTTAGGCATTTTGAAATTTTTAAGAGACTAAAATAATTTTCTTTAGATTTTTAGGAAAATCGGTAATGTTTTTTTGATGAAAAATTAATTTAAAGTTTTTGAAATCATTTCAAATAATTTCGTAAATTAGTGAAAAAGTATTTGGAAGACCATAAGGCAAGTTTTCAAAGATTTTTTCTAAAATTGTAAAAAAGAAAATTTTTTATATTCTTGTTATTCAATTTTTTTATTATCCTTTACAATTTTAGAAATAATTCGAATAAGATTAGAAGCTATTTAAGAATTTTAGAAGTTTTGAGGAAATAATCATTATTTTCTTATTCCTCCTAAACTAGGTTTTTTTAAAGTTTATGATGAGTGGAAGATTTATATATTTCAATAGAATTAAAATGATATATAGAATTCTAATTATTTAAGTTTTATATTTATAAATGAATAGTAAATAATAATAATTACTTTATCAATAATTGAAAGAATTTAAGACTTAAAAAAATGAAAAAATTTACATTCATGGAAATACTATTTTTTCACTGCTTTTGTTAGTCAGGAACTAATTATTAATTGATTTAATTAATTAATTATTGAAAGTGGAATTAATTTTTTCTATTATTTTGTTTAAAAGTCACCTTTATTATGACAGTTCTGATTTTTCCGATATTAACAAATGAATTCAAGAGAAGTTGGTTTTAGACTATGTTTCGAAAGCGAACGAGACCAATCAAAATATTTGTAGTTCTCGTATCGTGGAACCTATCAAGAAACCTTTTCCATTTTTGCATCAATTTTAAATTATGCTAATAAAAACATTTCTCCGTTTAAAACATATTTTTCCAATTTTTTTCCATTTTTTATTTTATTTTTCAAATAGGTTTCTTCAATCGATTTTTCTTGAGTCAAGAAATCTTTGCCGTTCCTGCATAAATTTTGAATGATGTAAATGAAAAAAGTTTAACTGTAAGGAACTGATTTTTTAAATATATTATGTAAATGACTATAACTTCATTACTCTCCAATGAAATGCAATAATATTTACGCGATATACGCGATACGCGAAGTGCGCGCTTAGCCCCCGCGGGAAATTACGCGCTTAAACCCCAGGATATTTTTTTTTATGAATGGAGGAATACCCAACATTAAACGATGTAAAAATTCCTAAGTAAAAACTGTTAATCGAGTTATACTCAACGCCAATAACTTACATTATTTTTTTATAGACTTTAAACATGGTTAGGGTCCGAACGAATCGATTACTATTATGTCATCCCGAATCACGTGGCATTTTTGTAGGAACACAAGAGTCTTGAGGCTCATTTCCTCGCGATTAGACGAATTTTTACGCAGAATCGTTTTTTCAATATAAAAATCTGCGCGCTTATTTCCAGGGCGCACTTAGCCCAGGGCGCGCTAAGCCCAGGAGCGCGCTAAGCCCCAGAAGCGCGCTAATCCCAGAGGCGCACTAAGCCCAGGCGCGCACTTAGCCCAGGGGCGCACTGAGCCCAGTGGCGCGCTTAGCTCTGATGTACCCTACATTTTAAAGAAAAATAAAACTAGATCATTATTATTAAGAAAAAAATCCCTCATTCAGAATTTCTCAAAGCAGTGATTAAAAATCAGCAAACTCGAAACTTGGCAATGGAAGATATACACCCGAAGATACTTTGGACGCATTTATATTGATTGAAGTTCAGTGAGGCAAGTTTAAAGTACCCACTCGTTAATGCTGATCCTTAAATAAAACTTGCACGTCATAAAACTCAGCTTTTAATTTTATTTACTTTCCAGCTTTTAAGTCGCAGAAGAAATAATGAAAGGGAAAAAACTTGGCTGTCGAGAAGAAGTTGTAGAAACTACTTGAAAGGCTGTTAAGTATATATTTTGAGAATTAAGAACACAAACGAAACAGAAATATCTCTCTTGACAAAGATCGCGAATTTTGCGAAAGATGGCCCTGCATTTGTAAAGTTGAGTAATAACTTTTTATTATTGAAGGATCTGTATTATAATCCGGGGTGGTAATGACCGACCAGATAAAGATACTAATCACATTTCGTAAAAATCGAGATCTACACTCAAACTCAGAATGTCACCTTTTTATAAAATTTTGAAATTGAATTTTAGCTGTGAAACAAATCCCTCTCCTTTGTCGTAAACATTTTTTTCTTTCGATCTCTCCAGTAGCTTAGTGGTAAGATCACTTGAACGGCAATCAGTAGACCTGTGGTTCGATCCCAGGCGGAGTGAAGGACAGGGATCTTATTTCACAGATGAAATTCTACTCTATAAATTTTTAATATTTCAGAATTTACATTCTTATTTCTATTCTCCTCATTTCCCTTTTTTGAGTGACCTTCTAATCCCTGTTTTATGAAAACTTTCCCTAAGTATTTTTTGCTTTAAATGCAACTGTTCGGTTAAAAATTTCTCTTGTCTGCCAGAAAAATTCTCAATTTCGCATGAATTTAAAATAAAATTTGTTGCCTAAAAATTCGTAATTTTGAAAAATTAAAATCAAATTAAGCTATTTATTAGAAAATTTAACTATTTGGTAAAACATAACATTTTCTGTTGAAAATTGGTCTTTTTTGACAGAATATTAATCCTAGTATTTCACTTCTTGTTGAAAACCTATCCTTCGCATAATAAAATTGATCTGTTTGGTAGAAAATTGATGATCTTTGTTGAAATGTAAAGTTTCTGGTTAAAGATTTGACTATTTTGTTAAAAATTCGTTTTGCCTTAATCCAACTGGTAGAATATTTTTTTACTAACAATTCATCTCTTTTATTCCAATTTATTCTTCTTTATTAAAAATTAACTTTTCTGTTAAAAAAGCATCTTTTCCCATCTAAAAGTCAACTGCTTTCTATAACAATCAACTTTTCAGCCCTAAAAAATTATTTCTTACTTAAAATTTGCAAATTTATCTAGCGTTTAGAAAATTGAAGTCATTTGTTGAAAAATTGTCTGTTTATTAGAAAGTTATTCCACTTTGTTAAAAACTAATTGTCTGGTTAAGAATTCAGTCGTTTTGTTAAAAAATTGTCTTTTTTCTTTTATTTATACAAAATTGTTAAAACCAGTCGTTGAACTTTGTAACTGAAATTTTAACAAATTTGTAACTAACTACATGCATTTTCAGTCAGATAGATTATTATATTTCAATTTTAATTTTCAAACCAAAAAATCGTTTTTCAAGCAAGAAGATTAATTTTCTACAAAAAAAAAAAATTTCAGCAAAGTACATGTATATTGATCAAAATAATTAACTTTGTACCCTGAAAGATGAACACAACCAAATATTTAACTTTTCAACCAAAGAGATACATTTTGTACTAAATAGATGCCTTAAAAAAATGATAAAATCCATGAACTTGCTACCAAAAAGATACATTTTTATAAAAATAGATGAATTTTTAACTAAAAAATATGCTTGCAATCAAAAGTGGAATAATTACATTTTTATTTAAAAAATTAATTATTAACCAAAAAACAGAAATTTTCAAGAATGAAGTTAAACTTTTCAAGCAAATAGCTCAATTTCTTTTCAAAAAAATTAATGTTTTAACAAAAAGATTAAATGTTCATTAAGAAATAGGATTTTTTTAACAAAATACATGAATTTTCAACAAAATATTTGAGTTCCCAACCAAAAAGATGACTTTCAGTAAGAATCTTAATTTCCCACAGAAACAATGAGATTTATAGAAAATATATAAATTTTCAATATACAACAAATTGTTTATCCAATGAAATGAATTTTCTACTAATATAGGTGAACTTTAAAATTAAGTTGAGATATTTTTTCCTAGATTCTGACCTTGAAACGATTTGATGCACAAAATTTCAAAAATGTTTATTATCTCACAAAATTTGCTTAAAAATCATTATTTATTATGACCAATACAGTCTAGAAATATTTATATAAATATTATTGATTTAGATTTATCAAATCATGAGGGGATTACGGTCATTATTAGCCATTTTGCAGCTAAGGAATTTTAAAAAATAGTAATAAAAAAAATGTTAAGACTTTTAGAAGAAAATTATTTTACTACTCCCTCTCACTTACACTCATTTCCTCTACATCCCGTTTTCTCACTAACCACCACTTCTCATGGTTTCCCTTTTCTCATTTCCTATTACTTCTCTTAATCTCTCTAATTTTTCCTAATTTTCGCTACTTCCCGTCCCAGAAACTCCCCCAATTCCTCTTCCCTAATTTCCCATACTATCCCTGCTCTCCCTATTCTCCCTATCACTTCTCCTACTACCTTTCAACACAATTCTCCTCACTTCCCCTACATTCTCTCCACATTGTTATCCATACTTTCCCTTCTATTAGTTCCCTCGTTTTCCCTTCTGACCCTTCATTTCTCCTTACTTCCCCACCTTGGAAAAAAGCATGACGGACGGGCAGAAATCTAAACAAATCTATAAGGGTTTCTGGACGAGGATACGAACCCCTATGAATATAAATTTGATTTTTAAATGGACACTCCAAAATTCCTGTTTGAAATAAGAACCAAAGATTTGGAACATAAAACTGTTTTCTTTTAACCGTAATTATTCGAATAAAAAATTACGGTCCTTTTCCTTATATCTAAGACTTAGCTTCATTTTCAGGGTTTCGTTATTTTAGACAGAAACCCTTATAGTTTTAGTCTCTTATCCGTCGATACGTCGTCTTTCCGGGAGCAGAAGTAAGGTAAGGGAAAATAGGAGAGGTGAAAAGGATGTGTGGAGGAAGTGAGAGATGAGAAAATAGTTCGGGTAGGGAACAGAGAGAAGGGAAAATGAGGAAAGGGGTAGTAGGAAAGTGAAATTATCGGAAGGGAGGAATGTTGAGAAAATGAGGAGAGAGGAAGAACTGGTAGTGGTGAAAAAGGCAGCAAGGGAATTGAGAGTGAGTAGAAAATGCAGGAAAGGGAAAATAGGTGAGGTGAAAAGGATCTGTTGAGCATGTGAAAGAAGAGAAAATGGTGTGAGTCGATGAAAAATCAGTGAAGCGGTGGTAGAGAAGTGATTACGAATAGGATATGGAGGAGTGTGGAGAGTAACTAGGGAAAGTCAAAATAAGGAAGATAAAGAAGAGATATTAGAAGAGTAAGAAAAGTAGGCGAGGGCAATTATGGGAGGGAAGGGATGTGGAGGAAGTGAGAAGAGAGGAAGAAATCGTAGTTTTGCAAAAAGCAGTAGTTGAAGGGAGGGAAGGTGTAGTAGGTAAGTGAGAGTAAGTAGGGAACGCAGGGAAGGAAAAATAGAAGAGATGGGAAGGATCTGTGGAGGAAGTGAGAGAAGAGAAAATGGTGAGGAATTGAAAAGATAGGAAGAAGTGTTAGTGGTGGAAATGTCAGTAGAGGAAGGGGGCAAAGGTGTATTAAGGAAGTGAGGGTGTAAAGGAAAGACAGGGAAGATAGAAAAAGTGAGCAGAGTGGAAATAGAGGAAGGACAGTAGAAATAGAGGAAGGATAGTAGAAATGGAGGAAGAGAAATATACAAGGTAAGGGGGAATAGGCGAACGGGAGGAGGTAGAAAAGGAAAATTGCGAAAGCGAGAGATTCAAATGACTTAGTTACCATCTTAATATACTAGGAAATCATTTTTATTGGCGTGCGGCGCCTCCTTACACTGATTATTCATATAAAAAATCAATTAAATTATTATTTACGGGGAATTTCATTAAAAGGGGTCTCAGGAATGTGAATGGGGTACACGCTGCGAAATTAAAGAGGATCCAGGGCAGTCGCTGGGTTTGCGTCCTTAAGAGGTGAAAATCCGAGTAATTCGTATACCCCATCCCAGAATAGGGATAGGGATGGAGGAGACTTCAATCCGATCGAACCTTTTCTTCAACGTAGCTTAATCCGTACGTGCTAGGCTCTACTATTACAGATAAAATAATTGAACCTTAGCAGCTCCGCTTTCCAGAGGATCTGGGGAGAGACTTAAGATGTCATCCGGTTACTGGATGAAAGAGGAAAAGGATCCGATTAAGAGGAAACTTGAATGTGTCTATTTTCTGGTCTAAATAAACTCACGTTTATAAATTAAACCTCGAATTAAATTGCAATGTATTTGTAATTCAAAGGAAAGGACAGACTGCTTTTCTTCATAAATTGTTTTGAACATTTTATTTTTTAGAAATTTCCAATAAGGTGATTTATTATTTTAAAAATCCAAACATTTTGTAACCTAGAGTAAAATTAAGAATTTGTAACCAAATAGTGGGTCTATCAACCAAAAAGACGGTATTTTAAGCAGCAAAAACTCTATATGGGAAAAAATAAACGATATAGGAATAAAAGTATAAGAATTTTTAACAAAAAATGGAATGGATTTATCTTAACTCAAAAAACTATATAAAATAAAAAAAACAAGTAATTTTCAACAAGACAGCCAACTTTTTAACTAAATACTAACATTTTAAACAAAAATTGAATTGTTACCTATTCAGTTAAAAAAGGCTAATTTTGAACTGAGAAAATAATTTTCAATAAGAGATGAATTTTTAAGAAACTAGCTAAACTTTAAGCCAAGTCAAAATAGACAAATTTGGGATCAAATAGTTCAATTTTCCACCATAAAAGATTTTTTAAGTGAAGAAAGAAAAAAAACCCTACCAAAGTTGAATTTTCTAGCTCAAAAAAATATTGATACAAAATAGTTAATTTAGCTACAAAATTTTATTTTTCCACCAAAAAGGCGAATTTTCAACAAAATACATTATTTTTAAACCAAATAATTGATTTTTTTTTAAAAAGGCGAATTTTTTAACAACAGAGAATCATTAATTTTCAACAAAAAGTGGATTTGTTAAATTTTCGGTTAAGAAAAATTATCGAAAATTTTAATATTATATTTTATGTATTTCTTATATATTATATATTTCTATTTTTAATATTTCAATCAATACAGATTTTCATTTGATACTAAAGACAATTAAATTTAATCGAAAAAAATGCATTTTTAACAGAACAGTTGAATTTAACCAAAAAAATTAATTTTCAAACAAACGGTTGAATTTTTAACCGAAAAATAATTTCAAATACGAAAATAGGGCAAAAACTGTGAAGTTTGCGATAAAGAAAGAGAAATTTTTATAGTTGATCGACCAAATAATAATAATAGCATGTTCAATAAACTTTGAAGGATATTATTAATACAGTAGAATCTGTATTAAGTGATCCTGGATTTAGTGTTTTCGATAATTGACGCCGCGCCGCAGGAATTGGTGAAAGGAGATGTGAGTGATGTACGATGTTTCTTCAGGTATTATAAAATAGAGAAGGAAACACGAGAGAGGCAGAATAGTTCCAAAACTCTGGATTTATGACCACCGTTAGCCTCAAAAGCTACACTAAATCCATAAATGACTCAACTTTAAAAATGTTTAGTTAAAAAACTTAACATATTAAAAAAAAAAAAATTAATAAAGGTTCCAAGCCTATTTAATTGGAATGGCGTGGGAAATTTTCATTAAAAAACCTAACTTAATTTGTGGATATCTTCTTAAATAATGCAATCCAGATACTATTTGAGGTGTTTAAAAAAGTCTCTATTATTCTTTTTGAAAATATTATTTTTAATTATTTGAATCAACTGAAAATTCATTTTATCATAAGCGAAGGCGAAAAAAAGAAAATATATAGAGTTCTAGAGGAGAAGAGGATTTGCAAGAAAAAGAGTCAGCAATTTCTTCTTATCAGATCTTTCTGGCTCTCTTTCTCTCAATTAGAAGACTTCACTCCGAGATCACTAATCAGCCTCTAATTATCGTATTTCTCAATTAAGTTAGTAACTACTTTCTGCATTGCAATTATCTACCTTCTAAAATTAAACGTCCAGGCTGAATAAATTTATCCGTGATAAATCTTAATTGAAAAATCATATCTGCTAGGATCTAAAGATAGTTGAAGTTAATTTAAAGAAAGAGGAATTTTTAGAATAATGTGATCAAAAGAAATTTTAACCCCGTTTTAAACGGGATGTCCTTGGTCCTTAAAGTGGTAAAGGGAAAATGATTTAAATTTCCAAAATTTTAAGTAGAAATATACTCGCGTTGTAAGCCCTGCGTCTCTCTCTGTTTTGTCACGCCTGAGTGAACACCGCACGTTCGACTGTAATTTAATTTTCAACCAAAAAAGATTTTCTACAAAATGGGGTGAATTCCAAACACAAAAAGACGAATTTTAAAACAGAAAAAGTAATTCTTTAACAAGCAGTAGCAGTAACAACAGAAAAGTTTAACTTTTAAACGAATGTTTCAGTTTTCAACCCAAAAGTAGTCAACTTTGTCAAAGAGTGTTAAATCTTCAATGAAAAAGTTAATTTGAAACTAAAAATATTCCTTTTTTAACCTTAAAGATAAACTAGTAATGTAAATGACGAATTTTCAACAAAATAGATGACTTGTACAAAATATAAAATTTTTTTTTGAATAATTAAATTTAAATAAAATAGTTGAATTTATTACCCAATAATTCAATTTGTAAGTTAAAACGATTAATTTTTAACCAATGGTCGATTTTTTAACAGAATATGTGAATTTTCAACAAAAATAAAAAATATGTAGAGGAGTTAAATTTTCAGATTTAAAACATACTTTTTAACTAAAAAAAAAAACGAATTTTCCACTCGATTAATTCAATTAATAGAGATATTTTCTGAAATAAAAATGGAATTGTCAATAAAAAAGATAAAATTTCAATAAACATTATCAGTTTTCTACCCCGATAGACAAATTTTTATTAAAATACATTAATTTTCTACCAACTAGTTGATTTTTTATCGTATAAAAGATACATTTTTATCTAAGTCATATTTTTCAAGAAATAGTTACATTTTCAGATCAAAAATGAAAAAAAGTTGATTCTCAACCAAGTAGTCTAATTTTTTACAAAATTCTCAAATTTTTTTTAACCAGGAAAACTAATTTTATACAAGCAGTTGGATTTTGAAATCAAAAATTATACTTTTCAACAAAAAAAAATTCATTTACGACCAAATAGTTGAAGTATTAACTAATCTTATAAATCTTTAAACAAAAAAAGACTATTTTCATCAGAAAAATTGGATTCTTTAACAAAAGCGACTAATTATTTTTTTTCCAATTAGATGCATTTAAGTAAAAAAGGATGAATTTTCAACCAAAAACATTAGTTTTCTATAACAAAAAAACTAATTTGAAATAAAATATTTAAATTTTCAATCAAGAAAATAATTTTTTCAGAAAAAATACTTATTTTAACCTAAAATAACAATTTTTTAGCGAAAAAGTTGAATTTTTAACCAACAATACAATAGATAAATTTTAAGTTCGAAAATTACTTTTTGAGCAAATAGTGAGGTTTTTCACCAAATAAGATGAATTGAGAAACGAAGGATATTATAGTAGACATTTGAACAGACAAAAAAAAATTTATACTGAAAAATAATTGGATACCCTAATTGGGTTCTATTAATTAAGTACACATGTCAGTGAAAAAAGATGAAAACGGTAGAATTTTTTCAAAAACTATGGAAAAAGAAAAATTCTTTAAAAGTTTGTTGACTGTTTTCTTCAATAATTAAATTCTCTACTAAATAATAAAATTCTTAACCTAATAATTAAAATCTCAACCTTAAAAGATGAATTTTCAACAACAATGTGTAATAGTTGTTATTTCGACGAATTTTCTGTATAAAAATTAAAGTTTTAATCAGAAAATATAAATCTCAAAAAAAGATTACTTAAAAAAGAGGTTCAATCCATTTCTATCCGAGAAAAAAAAATTTCTACCAAAACAAATATACTTTTAAGCCGAGAGATAAATTTACAAAAAATAAAATAAAATAGTTGAATTGTCATCCGAAAAATATTTCGGGTTCGCTTTTTAAAACCACAATATGAATTTTGAACAAGAAATAAATGTTCTCCAAATCAGTTAAATTTTTGAACAAAACAATTGAATTGTTTAACCAAAAAGCTTCTTAACAAAATTCTTGAATTAAAAAAAAACAGTTTAATTCTTAAGCAAAAAGGACGAATTAAACAAAATTGTTGATTTTTTTAACAAATAGTTGCACTTTTATTCAGGAAAGCTTAAATTACTACTAAAATAATTGAGTTTTTAAAGTGAGAAGATAAATTTAAAGAAAAGTTCTTCAATTTTAATCCACAAAAAGATTTCAGTTGACTCCTTGACACCAAAATAAGAATTTTATACAAAAAGTAAATTTTCTAAGAAAATATTTTGATTTTCAATTAAAAATGCTAAGATTTTGAAAAAATTGTTGATTAAAAAAAATAATAATAAAGTAAATAAGAAGATAATCTCCAGGAGAAAGCAGCTGGACAAAAAAGACTAGAAATATAAATACAAGGCAAATGAATTCCTAACAAGAATGTTATATCAGGATTACAGCAAATCTTCATTAATTTTTTTCTCAATTTTTCTCTGGCGAATTTCTAATATTTCCTAATTATTAATATTCAAAAACCATAATCCTAAACTTGTAGCATTTCTAACCTAGAATCTCTCATAAACGGAATAAAACAACTGAAATTAAAATTATAAATTTTCAAATTCATTATGATTTACAGTTATTTAAAGTTATAGAAATACCCTGCATTATGTAAATTTTTCTTTAAATTAAATTAAATTTCTGGAAAAAAATAAAATATAATAAAATGTTAAATAAATCATTTTTAAATCACACCTTGAATTTTGCTTCTGTCCTTTTTTTCTGACGAGACACGTGATGAGATTGAGTTCGTTAAAGCCCAGGGAGCTTTCACGAAAGAGAATTCACAATATCTAAATTTTAGTTGTCTATTGTTTGACCTTTAATTTAAAAAGTGCAAGCTCTTGCCCCCCCTAAGGCCTTCAGCTGTTACGTAATTTACGTACGGTACCTAACTAAATAACTAACAAACTATAACTAATTAACTAAGTAAGGTAGAGTTGAGTCGATACAGGCACTGGCAGAGTTGCCTTATAGAACTCGAGCAGAGCGTTGGGCGAGATTGACCATTAACCTCGAAAGTTACACCCCTAATTACCAAGAGGCATGTCTGATACTCGACCGGTGCTACCTACTCGAATCGTTACGCGAACCGACGCGACGCGACGCCAAGGGAAAATTAATGACCCGCCAATATCATTCCAGGCCGATCTGAAGCTCGAGTTGTTAAACAAAATTACGACCATTAACATGTCCGTTTTTACCTACCTCTTCCATTTTTTAAGGGGAAAAAAGTCTGATATTGGAATTTCTCTACTATATATACAAGAACCCTCCTAAGTTCTCTCAAAATATGGGAAATTTGGAGATTTTTGAGATTTTTCAAGAAAAAAGGAGAAGAAAATCTGGTAAACAAAATTAGCCTATAGGTATTATAATTAATTATAAAATGTTTTTATACCAGAAAAATGTACTTTCGATAAATAAGGGTAAGTTTCTTTTATCGCAAATGAAAAATTTTGAATCAAACGATTTGCATTTCAAAAAAAAATTACTTTTCAACCAAATATTTAAAATTTCAACCTAAAAAAATGTATTATTAAACATATAGTTGACATTATTTAAAAAAGCAATTATCAACTAAATTGTTGCTTTTCCAAACAAATATTCCAACTTTTGAACAAAAGGGGCGATTATTCGACGAAATAGTTTCATTTTTAAAGAAATAATTTAATTTTCAACTGTCGGCCAAGTAATTGAATTTTCAATCAAAAAAAGATTAATTGTCAAAGAGAAATACATTGGTTGATTTTTTATTTAAAAAAATGTTTAATTCTTAGTCAAAAGTCAGCCAATACATATTTTTATTTTTAAACGAAAGCGGTTGAATTTAGCAAAAAATGTTGCTCAAAAAGGTAGTTAAATCCTTAAAGAAAATAGACCAAAAATATGAATTCTTAATCAAACAAAGTTTTTCACCTAATACAGAAAAAGAATCAACCAAATAATCTCCGAAAATATGAATTTTAACAAAATAATTGAATTTTTAACAAAAACGTTCTTCCTTGACCGAACAGTTCAATTTTAAACTAAAACTACCAATTTTGAACAAAAAATGGACTATTTTAAATTTTCTATTAAAAACATTTATTTTCAACCAGAAAAAATGGATTTTAAATCAAATATCTTAATTTTCGACCAAAGAGAGCTTCAACTAATAAAATCAATAGTTAGCAAAATAGTTCATATGTCAACCAAATAGTTAAATTTTTAAACAAGAATATTAATTGTCTTTCAGAAAATATATGTTTTCAATAAAGTCATTAAATTTGAACAAAGTAGCTTAGATTTTAAGTAAAAAATAATTAATTTTTATTTAGAAATGAAATAGCTACATTGTTACTTTCAAAAATTAATTTTGCAGCGAAAAATAACTAATTTACGACAAAATAGTTAAATTGTTAATCAGTAGAATGAAGAATAACAAACTAGCTGAATTTTCAACCGAGTAGTGGAACTTTTATTAAAAAAATATTCAATCCCAAGGAAAAATACAATAGTTTATATTTTAACTGATATAATATTTTAATTGTAAGTCAAAAACAGTTAAGTTTCACAAAAAAAAAATTTTGACAATAACAATAATAGTTGATATTTGAACCGAAAAATCTTTTTATCATCAATTAAAACCTGTTCAATTTAACCAAAAAAGACAAATTTTTAACAAAATAGTTCAATTAATAACCAAAAAAGATCCATTTTCAACTAAACACTTGCCCTTTTAACCAAAAAAGATCCAATTTCTTCAAAAAAATATGTATTTGCAATCTAGCAAGATTTTTAATTGAAAAGAGAAAAAAATCAACCCAAAGTTCTACGCGAAAATATAAATTGTAAACAAATGATTCTATTATCAACAAAACAGTTTATTTTTAACAAAAATGTTAAATTTTTAACTAAAAACTATCAATGTTTAACCAAAAATGAAGTAGTTGAAATTTGCATTTTAAAAAATTCATAATCAACGGAAAAGATAACGAATTGTCAACAAATAATTAAATTTTGAACCAAAGATATGTATCGTTAACTTATAAAATGAAGGTTTAACTAAGTATTCGGATTTTCAACCAAGTAGTTGAATTTTTAATAAAGCAAAACAGTTGAAAAAAACATTAATTTTCAATAACAAAAAAAAAAACAATTTTTCACTCTAATTCAATCTGAAACCAATAAAATGTTAAATTTTCCTATTAAAACAACCCATTGGATATTATAACATCAAAATGAAGAAATATAATCCTGTAGTTTAAACTAGGGCAGTTTGAAGTGCTGTACTTTGATGTGCAGCAGTTTCAGGGGCTCCAGTATCAAGTGCTTTATTTTATTGTGCTGCATTGTAAATTGCTGTAGTTTCAAGTACTGCATTTTAACATCATGGAGTTAAAACTGCTGCAGTTAAAAGTGCAGCGGTTTAAATTGCTGAAGTTCAAAGCCCTGCAGTCTGAAATGCTGCAATTTGATCTGCTATAGTTTCAATTGCTGCAGTTTAAAATGCTCAAGTCTCAAGTGCGCCAGTTTAAAGTTCAGCAGATTAAAGTATTGCAGTTTCAAGAAGAAGATGTTACAATTATACATTTTGAATTACAGTAGTAAACAGTGCTACTGTTTAAAATGCTTCAGTTCAAACTTCCTGTTTAAATTGCTATAGTTTAAAGTACGGCTGTCGGCAGTACTTCTGTTTAGAGTGTAGCGGTTCAAATTCCTACATTTTACAGTGATACATTTTAAAGTGCTATAGTTTAAAGTGCTGGAGCTTATAATACTAAAACTTGAAGTATTGCAGTTTTGAGTGTTGCAGTCTGAAGTGCTTTAGTTCGAAATGCAACAATTCAAAGTACTGCAGTTTAAATTAGTACAATTTATGGTGATATCTCTTAAATCATAGTACTGCGATTTAAAGTGCTCGAGATTATAGTATAATACTTTAATCGCTGTAGTTTCAAGTGCTGTAGTTTTAAGTAATACAGTTGGAATTTTCTGAAGTTGAAGGTACTTGAGGCTTAAGTGCGCTAATTTAAATTATCCCAGACTAAAGTATTGTAGTTTAAGTTAGTAGAGTTTATAGTTATACGTTTTAAATTACTGTAGTATATAGTGCTGAAGCTTGTAATGTTACAGTTTAAGATTCTGCAGTTTAAAATACAGCAGTGTAAGCAGCTGTGGTTTAAGGTGCTGTATTTTATAATGCTGCTGTTTACAATACTTCAGTTCAAATTTGCTGTTTAAATTACTATAGCTTACTTGCTGTTGTTTGTAGTAGTTCTGTTTAAAGTGTAGCGGTTTAAATTCTTGCAGTTTAAAGTAAAACAATTTATAGTGATACGTTTTAAAGTACTGGAGCTCAAAGTACTGAAATTTAAAGAACTGCAGTTTAAAGTGCCGCAGTCTGAAGTGCAACAGTACAAAGTATTTCAGTTTAAAGTAGTACAGTTTATAGTGATGCCCATTAAATCATAGCTGTATGTAGTAACGTAGCTTACACTGCTGCAGTTTAAAATGTAGTTTGAGGTGCAGTATTTGAAAGTGCTGATATTTAAATGACTGCAACTTGAAGTGTTGTAGTTTAAACTACTCCAGTTCAAAGTGGCGCAGTAGAAAGTGCTGCGATTTAAAGTACTATAGTTTATAATAAAATAGTTCTAAGTGCTGTAGTGTAAAATGATGTTTAAAATCCTGCATTCTGATGTGCCTGTAGTTTGAAGTGCTGAAGCTCAAAACACTGCAATCTAAAGAACCGCCGTTTAAAGTGTTTTATTCTAAATTGCATTAGTTAAAAGTGTATCAATTCAAAATACTGCAGTTTGAAACAGCACAGTTTATAATGATATATATTTAATTACAGAAATATAATATAGTAATGCAGTTTAAGCTCCAGCTTAAAATATCGCAGTTTGAGGTGCAATAGTTTGTAAGGAAACATTTTAAAGTGCTGTATTTCAAAGATATTTTGCTTGAAATACTGCAATTCAAAATGCAGAAGTTTAAAGTGCTATAGCTCTAACTGCTACAGCTTAAATTATCTGCAGTTGAAAGTTCCACATATTGAAGTACTGCAGTTTTAATTAGTAGGGTTAATAGCTATACATTTTGAATTGCAGTAGTATATGGTGCTTTAGCTTAAAATACTGCAGTTTGAAATTCTGCAGTATAAACAGCTGTGGTTTGAAGTGCGGTAGTTTAAAGTGGTCAAGTTCAAAGTGCTGATGTTTAATTACGACAGTTTAAAGTGCTGCAGTCTGAGATACTTCTGTTTAAAATGTCGAAGCTTAAGGTCTTGCAATTTCAAGTGGTAGAGTTTATAGTCATACATTTCAAAGTGTTGTACTTTAACCTACTGCAGCTTAAAATACTGCAATTTAAAGAACTTCAGTTGAAAGTGTTTTAGTCTGATGTATATCAGTTTAAAGTGCTTAAATTCAAAGTACTGTAGTTTAAAGCAGTACAGTTTGTAGTGATACATAATAAATTGCAGGAGTATATGGTGATGTAGTTTAAACTGCTGCAGCTTAACATTTCGAAGTTTGAGGTGTATCAGTTTAAAGTGCTGATTTTTAAACTGCTGTACTTTAAATTCTTGCAGTCTGAAGTACGTTATATTAAAGTTCCGCAGTTGAAAGTGTAACGGTTTAAAGTGTTAAAGTTTATAATGAAACATTTTAGAATGTTGTAGTTTAAAGTACTGTAGCTTGAAGTGCTCCAGTTTTAAGTGATGTGGTTTAAAGCGATCTAGTGTAAAATGTTGTAGTTTAAAGTGTTGTAGTTTCAAATGCTGTAGTTTAAAGTACTCTAGTTTGAAATACAACAGTTCAATTTGTAATATTTTAAAATATTATAGTGTCTAGTGCTATATCTACTCATTTGTTGACAAATGAAACAATTTTTAATTAAATAAGAGATAGGGAATGGTTTCGAAAATAATATATTTTTTATTTTAGTACCAAAATCCACCAGTTTATTTTAGAAATGCAATAAAATCAAAAAGCAACTGCGAGTCAAGTTCAAATAGCCTAAATTAATCCTACCTTAAGGCCATGTGACGAGTAGGTCACGTGACCAGATACCTACCTTAACCTCACTTTTTTTATTTCCCAAGTAATTGTGACACGAAGCGCCACATCGAGTTGAAACATTGAGATAATAAATAAGAAGCTTTAAGATAGGTGGATCTGATTCTAAAATTTAATAATTATCAAAAAAGCAAAAAAGGTTTTTTACAAGAAAAAATTTTTTTCATAATTATACAAATTTAAGACCAGACCCAAGATTCTTAGTGCTTCTTGTTTCGTATGCCAAAATTTCAACTCGATGTGGCGTTTCATGTGATAATAAGTTGGGAAATAAAAAAGTGGTGGTAAGGTAGGAATCTGGTCACGTGACCCACTCATCACATGGCCTTAACTGAGTTAATTTGAAAATACCTTGATCATGTATTTATCTTTTTAAAATATTAACAAAGTATTTAAACTAGTGTCAAATTATTCCTCTAAAACAGGAATCATTAATGAGAGCATAGCAGGTATAATGTTCTATTTCAATAATATTTTAGTGCCATACTTTTTTCTTGTTCGAAGTTTTTTCAAACAAGTGATTTCAACTTTGTCACCTCTCTCAGCTCACCTGAAACAAACAATAAAAATATAAATTAATTTTTGTTTCAGACCCTACTAAATTAGTTGAAATATATGAACACCAATAATATTAAATTCTTATTAGGAAATTGAAAATTACAGTATAT
Source organism: Belonocnema kinseyi (assembly GCF_010883055.1). Classification (NCBI taxonomy): domain Eukaryota; kingdom Metazoa; phylum Arthropoda; class Insecta; order Hymenoptera; family Cynipidae; genus Belonocnema; species Belonocnema kinseyi. Next base: position 77,289,884 of record NC_046664.1, on the reverse strand, counting down.
TGATGACTTCCATAATCATAAAATCACATTTAATACAATCTGTAAAGATAAATACCTTATTGATATAATTCAGAAAACATCTTGGGAAATGTAGAACTTACATTGCACCATCCTATTGGGGTTTAAGTAGTTAATACTAGTTCCTCATTGGATTAGTTTGGTGCAAGTTAAAGTGGATCAGGCCAATGCGAGAAGTTTATCTGCAATTCTACGTTTTACGAGTTCGATTGTCGGAATTACATCCATATCTAAACTTTTATTCTACAATGAGTTTCGACACCCTAGCATTCTCTTTCCGGACTCTTTCTAACCTGCTAACAGGATTAACCCCCAGAAACTTTTATTTTCACTAAACGATTTCTTCTGTCTCAAAAATAACTATCTTCGGGTAAGAAATTTTATAAGAATTATTGAATTGAATTATTTCTCAAAAACAGTATTTTTCGAAAATTAAAAAAAGACCTAGTAGAAAACAGCAACACGTGCTTAAAAATACAAATTTTTCTTGGAATAACCGATTTTAGATAAAAAAATGTTCAAAACTAACCTAAAATTGCTCAAAAATGGTAAATTTCAATGAATAGTTTAGAAAATACCGCTTTCTGATGTCAAATTCCAACAAGAGCAAAAATTACGAATTTAATGACTAATAATATCAAGAATAATCATTATCAAAATATTCTTTGATTTTCTAAATTGAAAATACCAAATTTTTGATGAACAATACTAACAGAATAAAAAATGGTCCCAAATTCTAGATCGTCTTTGAGAATTCATGTTTTTTTTTGTTTTTTAATAACTGATTTTCAGTGAAAATTATGAACATAACCTTAAATTGTTTTGAACTGTTGGTGCTTCCTGAAATTCTATTAATCTTGACCAAAAATACAGATTTCAAGCTTGAAAAGTCAAGACAATGAAAAATAGTAAAAAAGTGATGAATCTTCTCTCAAATAAAATTTTCTTGAATTAAAAATACAAATTTCCGAAAAAAACCGCTTACAAAATCCAGAAGTGATAAAAGATTATTAATCATCGTAAAACTCCAACGTAACCTAAACTTGTTCAAAAATTATTGATCTTTGTTAAAAAATAATGCATTTTTAATAAAACCTTCAATTTGCAATCAAAGGAAACTGGGCTTTGAAATCTGATTATGTATTTTAAACATCAATCATCGCATTTAAATGAAATTCCTGCTTAGAAACACAAAAATAATTTTGAATTGAAAATACAAAAGTTTCCCGGAATCTATTAATTTTGGTTTCGAAATGTCAACTTCCGGTAAAAAGTTAACAAAGCCGAAAAACATATTATGGAAAAAATTACAATTTTTGAAATCTAATCATTTTTTAATGAAAATACTCATTCAAGGTATAAAATGCTAATACAACGTGAAGTTGTGGAAAATAGGGAATGTTGAGTACAATGTTTATTGTAATTGTTTGAGATTTTACATCTTCTTTCAAACCTACTATTTTTTGTCAAAAACAACCGATTTTAGGTGTAAAATGTTCAAACTTAACCTAAATTTGTTCGAAACTGTACGTTTAATTTGATGTAAAAAAAGAACAATTTCCTGCAAAAAGCTAACCTACACTATTAGAATTATATTATTATAATAAAATTTAAGTCGAAAAATTATAGAGACGCAAAGTGGAACACAAAAAATGATACCAAAATCTAAAATTTCTTTTAATCGTAATTTATTATTTTTATTTTTGTTTTATTTTGCATTTTTATTTATTTATTATTTATATCTTACGATTTCCATTTAAAAATATGAATTTAAGAAGAAACACAAACATAACTTAAAGTTTTTCTAAATTTAAAATATTTTTTTGAGATGTTATAATTTCGTTTAAAAATAACCAATGATTTCCGATAAAAGGCAGTAACATGACATAAGATGATGTAACATACTATAACAGAACATAACATCAAATAAAAGTAAATTTTCTGGAAATGTAAATCTTCAAAATCTATTCATTTTGCTAAAAAATATCATTTTCCGTTGAAACGCTAAAGCAAAACCGAAAAAAAATTTTCAGGGTTTTTAAAATTTCAGGATTTTGTATCAACGAACATTTTAATATTAATTTCTAGCGATAAACGATAACGTAAATTGCGCGATATTATTTTTTTTGTCTCATGCAATTTTTTAATTAAAATAATCTGTTTGGTGACATTAATGGGGAATATTATTAGTTTTTATTTTAAGACAAAAACATTTGAAATCGGATAAGATTTTATTTCTGGAAATTAATTTGCTTTGAAAAGTTTTTGGCCTCCTGTATAAATATAGGCAAATTAGAATTTTGGGCTTTTTTAGACTCTCTAAAACACTCTGAACTAATTTTACAAAATCAGCTTCTGATATTAAAAAACTACCTGTTCTCCTATCTCAAGAAATATTGTTAAAAAATGTACTTTTGAAAGGCTTTAAACTATATCATGCATATTTATAATTCAAAAAGAATAATATAGTTCTGAAAAATTATAGATCGTTAAGAAAGCCTATGTCGTTGAGTAAACCTAGTAAATTTTGAAAGATATTGGATCCATAAACATTATTTTTAGATTGTCCGGTAGGTGATATTGCCTTCTTTGATTTAGGTAGTGTGAACAGTCTACCAGCACATGTTTTATGGTAAGAATGATTTCAAAATTTTCACACTTTTTTGAATCACGTTTTGAAATTAAATTATAATGCGTTAGGTGGGTGTGACCAATTTTCAATCTAGTTAGGGCTATTTGATCTTTTCGACTTTCTAGGAGATTGTAATTTTCTTCGAAGAAATTCTTTTTGATTTCATGGAGTTTGGTGGATGGTGATAACCTCCAAGTGTTGTTCCAGATCATATTGACAGTAGAGTTGATGGTATTGCGTATATCATAATACTCGACTATAGAATTCTCATCAGGAACTGGAAGAGTACAGGCTAACTTAGCTGGAGAATCAGCTTCTTCATTGCCTCTGATTTCTTTGTGTGAAGGAATCTAAAAGAAGACTATTTTTTCCCCAGGAAATATAGTTTTATCAAAGACTCTTGAATAGTTTGGGTTGTACAGTCAGATTTAGTGAAATTTTTTATAGCTAAGATAGTACTCAGTGAGTCCAAGAGGATAATGAAATTTGTGTCCTTTGAGCTTCCTATAAATTCTAAAGGTTTTAAAATTGCATACATTTCTCCTCTAAATATGGAGCAAGAGTCTGGCAGTTTGAATTTGAATTTTCTTTCAGGTGTTACTACTCCACATCCCGTTCCTATATTTGACTCTAATCCATCAGTGTAAATTTGGATAAAGTTGGAGTAGTCTATCATAATATTTGCAAATATGTCTTTGTATTCCTCTGCTTTGGTTTGGTTTTTGGATACCTCGTGAAGCGTCAGAATAGTTTCTGGTAGGGGAAATTTCCACGGTGGGTATTTATGAGTTCTTCTTTGTGTGATAGTTCGTAGTGTTGTATTTGCTTCGTTTAGAACTTGTTCTACTCGATTGTAGAATGGTTTTGGATATTTGTAGCAGGCAGGATTTTCAGTTGTAGAAGCCAATTTAGCAGCATGTGCTAGTCTTAGTTTTTTTCTTCTGATGAACAGGGGAGGCTCACAGGCTTCGCTGAGGATGCTACTAGTGAGGCTGGAACAAAAGGCTCCTAAGGCTAATCTAAATCCTGCATTTCATATAGGTGACAATTTATTTAGATTATTAGGTTTTGCCGAGTGATAGTCTATAGATCCATAATATAATTTAGACCTTACAAGTGCGTTAAAGATTTTAATAAGGAGCTTTTAGTCAGCTTCCCAGTTTCTTTTGCCTATAGTTTTGAGTATGTTTAGTATGCGTTTACAGTCGTCTTTGAGATGAGTGATGTAGGGTAACCATGTGATATTTTTGTCGAAGATTAGACCTAGAATTTTGATGGTATCAGTGACTATTAGTTGATTGCTGTTGAAGTGAAGTACTGGGTTCCTGAGCTGGGACTAATTTTTAAAGAAAAGAATGCACATTGTTTTTGTAGTTGAGAATTTGAAGCCGGTAATATCAGACCAATCCTTCAGATAATTGAGACATTTTTGTTTTAACACTTCAGATGTTTGTTTATCCTTCCCTTTGCAATATATCGTGACGTCATCTGCAAATTTGCTGCTTTTAACAGAATTGGATCAATTTTCTGTGACGTCATTTAACGTTACCAAAAAGAATGTAACACTAAGGAAGGATCCCTGAGGAACTCCATTTTCAAGTTTAACTTTTTTGAAGAGTTGACGATTAACTCTCACTTGAATGTATCTGTGTAAGAGAAAGTTGTATATAAATGTAAGTATTGAACCCAGTACTTTTTTGTTAGAAAGAATCTGTGTTATTCGTTTTCTTCAGACCATTGCATACGCCTTTTTGACATCTGAGGATACTGTGAGGAGATGCTGAATGTTTATAAAAGCATCCCAAATTTCTTTTTCTAAGTTGATTAGTGGTTTAAGGGTGCTTCGGGTTTGTCTAAAACCACTCTGGTTTGGATAAAAAAACTTCTCTGTTTCTAAAAACCACCGAAGTCTTTTATTTACTATCTTATCCATTAATGTGCACATAGTGCAAGTAAGAGCTATAGGTTTGTAGCTGGTAGCTCGTCGTCTATCTTTTCCTGGTTTTGGAATAAGGACGATTATGGCTTCCCTCCACTTTTCAGGAAAAACTCCTTTCTTCCATATGCAGTTCAAGATCTTGAGGAGATAGTCTTTAGATTTATTTGAAAGGTTTTTTAGGAAAGCATTTGGTATTTTATCTGGTACAGGACTAGTGTTTTTACATTGACTTAGTGTAGATCTGAGTTTAGTATTTGGAATGGGGGAATTTATAGGTGAAATTTCTTCCGGCTCAAAGTTGATTTCCTGGTTAATATGTACTTCTATTTTTTAATTGCAAGAACTTTTGATTATAGTTTGAGTCACTGGAGATTTTTGCGAAGCTATGAACAATTTCGTCTGCCATTTCAACGATGTCCGTTAGTATAGAGTTATTGTCTTTTATCAGTGAGAATAGGGTAAGGGGAGTTGAATTTCTTTGAATTTTATTTATCTTTCTCCATGATGTAGCACTAAGAGCATGATGCGTCAGAGAGGAGATGTGACTTAGCCAAGATTTTCGGCTGATAAGGTTGGTTGTTCTGCGTGACAAGAATCGAAGCTTTTTGAATTCTATTTTGTTTTCGGTGGTTTTATGTTTTTTATATACATTTAATGCATGCTTATATCTTTGAGGCTTTATCGTCTTCTTCATTCCACCAGGGTACTTGGGGATTTTGGGATTTGTTTGAGGTTTTGGGTATACTGTAGTCAGCTGATTCAATAATTAGGTTGATAAAATTTAGGATTAGGTCATCTATTTGGTTCCAGTTGTCTGGAGACGGATCGACCAATCTTTCAATTTTCTCATCCATAAACTTTTGAAAATTCATCCAATCGGCTTGGTGTGACTTCCATCGAGGTTCTTTTATATATATTTTCTGATGAGGGCTTGTAAGTTCAATTGAAAGGAGAAAGTGGTTGCTATTATAGAGATTTTCTAGTGCTTCCCAGTTTAAGCGGTGTCCTAAGGAAGCACTGCATATTGAGAGTTCAATTGAACTGAAGGAGCCGTTGGCTACGTTAAAGTATGTTTTGCCAGTGCTATTCAGGAGCATTATATTTAAATCATTTAAAAGTTCCTCTGATATTTTTCCTATTTAGTCAGTACGTTTGGATCACCAAAGAGTATTATGACTATTAAAACCACCTAGTATAACAAAAGGTCTAGGTGGTTGAAGTATTACATTTTCTAGGTCTTCGATGCATAGATCAAACCGATTGGGGATATAAATGTTGCATACAGATAACTTTGTATCAGATATTATTTAGACCGCTACAGCTTCTAAGTCTGTTTGCAAGTCAACTTCATCGAAGGGTATCTCCCTTTTAATGTATTGTGTAACTCCACCGCTGGCATGATCCGCGTTGGTTCGGTTTTTGAAGACAGGACAGTCATATTTAAATTGGCAGAATAGGTTCCTTTAAAGTTCGTTTCTTGAAGGCAGATTTTAGATGGATTGCATTCTTCAAGCAGTAATTGAAGGAATTCAAAGCGGGGGTGGAGTCTGTTTGAATTCCATTGGGTGATTTTAAGAGCTATTTTAATTGAAAAATATATAGTGATCGCTGTTATCTGTATATGCAATAATATTCGTATATTAGGGGATGTAGTTTTCATTATCAGGTCTATCAGTTCCACTTGTTTCTGGGTACTGAATTCTGAATTATCTTCAGAAGTAACGTTTTCCTGTACCTCAACTGACTTTTTTAGTTTGTTGTGAATTCTCGTGTGCTTGCTTTTAATACTCCGATCCTTCAGGTGAGGATACATGTCCCCCATCATGAAGAAAAGAGGCCTTAGGTCATCACAATATTACTTTGCTATCAAGGCAGGGTTAAATAGACCTGTAGCATTTTCGAAAAAGCTTTTGTATTGTAAGTAATCAAAGATATATTTATTCTTGCAATTTTCTATAATGTCTATAATGAGTTCCAGCATAACTTCAGTTGATTTTCCTGATTGGGATGAATTAGTTTTCTTACTTTTTCGTTTAACCTTGTTATCTACTGTAATCCAATCTTCTTTGTCATTATTTTTGTTTATTGGAGTGTTTGTAGAAGTGTCTTGCACCTTGTCTGTTGACATGGTAGATGCAGTTTCCGTGTGTGGACGTTTTGTTCCTGAGCTAGTGATATCCATGTGATTACTTCTGTAGCTGGAAGTTCAGAGAAAACCAGTTTTCCTGATGTTGGGTTTGGTGTGTCTACTGCGATGCTTTCTACTGTTGAGTTTGATTCCATGTTAGGAATTTCGCCTTGGGGATGTTTTGGACACAGTTTAGCAATGTGGCCAACTTGTTTGCACACAAAACATTTTAAAGTATCTGTTAAGAGATATATCCTGTAGGAAGTTTTCTCATAGTTAATTTGAAAAGATTCTGGAACTTTTGATACATCTTCCGGATAGATTCTTCTGAAACTAAGAATCTGGGAGTATCCCTGATCTGACATTCCTGCTCTCATAAAGTTTAGCGGTGAGTTTGTTCTGATATCTAGGTTTTCAAGAGCCTCTGTGATGATAAAGTGAGGAATAACTGGATACACGTTAAATAGGATAAACCTTTTAAATTTCGTCAATCGTGGTTGTGGGTCCAATGTTTGGAGGAAGGAACATTGATTTGAGTAGTAGCGGTGGGTTTTGGTTGCACTTTGGGACACTTTTGGTTGAGTTGGCATCTTAAACCGGAGGTTGTACTTCAGTGCAACACTCCCACAGAATCCCCACTATCACTTCACTGCTATTGCACTACTTATGTGCACCACAATTGGAAATGATAGCGAGCATGCTAACGGACGTCCCCACACACTTTTTTTGTAGGTTAATTCGAAAAAGTTTTAATTTAGCAAAATGTGATTAATTTGCATAGCGCTTAGGAAATAGTATCAATTTTTTCAGTGTTAGATTCCCCCGACTTTTTTCCTAGGATAAGAAATATTTTTCCTTCAAACTTTTTTTGTGTTTTTTTATCAAAAAATTTTTGATATTGCTAACAACGTGCGTGTATACTTCGAGGTTATGTGTGTTACAATTCACCCGAGCGTTACTTCCAAATTAGACTATATTTTTGACCGAAAACTTTGGACTTACAAATAAATATAGTAACTAATCTCCGGGAACTAACCTTGTTTGCAGGCAATCAAAAAAGTTTATTTCATAAATAACTTTCAGATTATGGGAAATACAGAGATGAAAGACGACGTAACCTCAAAATAATGTATATGCATAAAATTTTTATTTAGCACAATAATTTTTTTGTTATTATCCCTTAAAAAAGAGCCCGGGGACGTCCGTTATGATATTTTATAGCATCTCCGAATTCAGTTTTAAAAAATTTTTATTTTCGTGGAAAAAATGCAGGGGAAACTGTAAGTATCACATGCCCTTAACACGCAGCACAAGGAAAGACGTCCGAACACAACAGTTGAAAGCATTATGATTTTGATTCATACCGAATTAGGGCTTTTGAATAATTGTTTTTTTTTAAATTATGTTGGCGTTATATTTAAAATGATGAATTTAAACATTTTTAAATAAAATTATTTCTATTTCAAATGACAATTTTTAATATTTGTATTTGTGAATTTCTTACTGTTCAAGTCAAAAACAGAAAAATTTCATTTCAGATGTTGAATTCTAAATTTTGAACCCTTATGCCTCAAAATAAAAAATGTTTAATGATATGATTACATTTAGACATATAAATATTTGATTTTTAAATGTAGTTTTGAAGTGATAGGGGTTCTTTTTTAAAATTAAAATTTGATGTAAATTTCGTGAGAAAAAGGATGTTATAATAATTTTTCACATTTCTGTTCCAAATAAAAAACTTCTAAATCAATAACGCTTTTTCTTTCCAAGTCATTAATTTCTAGATTCATATATAAGGATGAAGATTTAGCAAAAAAAAATTTTTTAATCATCGTTCTTTGATCTTTTTATTTTCTTGTATTTTTCCCGTTAGAATTTCATCTCGACTCTTGTTTAATTCAAAGGTTTGGTATAACGAACACTTCGACAGTTTAATTAACGAGCAATTAAATTATGCTGAGTATTGTTGCTTTTGTCTTAATTATTATTCTCTCCTCTTCGACTGTAATAAGAATACTCTCCTTCAATTTCAGTGTCATTACATTTATACATTTATGCATTATTATTTATTTATACATTTCTCGACTTTTTAATAGGTTTTTATTGTTCAAGAAACTCATGATGAAAAATGAAGAAATATAAATTTTTAAAACTTTAAAAATTCAAAATTTTAAATTTAAAAAATTTGTAAACTTCAAGTATTTTTTGTAGAAAAATCGTATTTTGTGTCAAGGAATGAAAAATTAGTTTATCTATAACGATTTTCAAAGAAATCAATAATTTGGAACTATTTGTGTAACAAAAAATCTTAAAAATTTTACTTTGATAATAAGCCCTATTGTTTAAACATAAGTGATATATTTCCTATAAAAAAATATTTAAACCAAAATTTTGAGAAGAAGAAAAATTATCTGCAACAACGTATTGTGATTTGAAGGGTAGCATGTTGTAAAGACCTAACCTAGAAATTTTCCGATATTAGTTTATTCGATCAAAAAATCGATACAAATCTAATACACATTCTGAAGATTCCTTTTTTCATTTAAAGAATGTATAGAATTTTTTATTTCAAAATTATATTGTTTTATTACAGTACAAATTTGTTTACACGTCCAAACGTGCGCCTGGAGCAAAAAAAAACGTATCCTTAATTTTTTTTAAACTTAATGATATTTTTGATTTGAGAAGAAAATAGTTTAAACTTTTGTCAAGTAAAATCCATGAATTTTCTAACAGTAGTTGAATTTACAACCAAACTTATGAATTTTTAAAAAAATTTTTAACAAAATTTTAAACAAAATTGGGAATTTTCAACAAAAAAGTTAATTTTTCAATCAAATAGTTCAATGTTCTACTACATTGCTAAAATTTTAATCCGCAAAGGCGAAACGTCTAAGAAATGGATAAATGTTTAACAAGACAATATGAATTCTTAAACAGAAAATTTATTCACGACTAAATAGTTGAATTTTCAACTAAAATGGTGAGTGTTCTACAAAAAAATGCATTTTTTACAAATTAGTTAAAATTTAAACCGAGTAGTTGGTTTAAAAAAAAAGTTCTTAATAAAACATGTAATAGTCAATATTTTAACAAAAAAAAACTATATTTTTAGATTAAAGGTGTACAATTGTTCAATTGAAGTTTTAAAACTTTAGAGACGCTTGGAACAATGCAACCTTCCAAAAAGAAAAAATTCTAAGTGTAGATTCAACCGGCTTCATTTATTTAGATTATTACAAGTTTTAAAAAAATTCTGTTCCTTGGAGAAAAATTGATAAAACAAGTGAAATAGAATCTTGGAAATTTAATTTTCTTAAATTTTTAATTTAATTTAAATATAATTATATTAATTTAAAACAATAGAGTATCTTGAACAGGAAAACAGTCGAACAGCAGATCCAACTGGCTTGATTTTAATAGATTATTACAATATTTAAAATAAAAAACACTCCCTTTTTTGCAAAAAATTAATTCGAAAGTTAAATAGAATCTTCGAAATTTTTTTACTCAAATTTTTTATTGTATTTCAAAAATTGTAATAAATTAAGGAAATCAGGTCGGTCTGGTGTACAATTTGATTTTTCCTTTCGAAAAATTCAAATTTTAAAGCTTGCCTAAATATTTATTTAAAATCCTTAAAAAATGAGATATTTAAAATGATTGAAAAAATTAGTTTAAAAAATTGATAAATATTGCAGTAGACCAACGACAATCATTTTTCGCAAAAGAAAATGCATTTTTAGATTTTGGGGTACTTAGGTACCCTTCAGTCAAAAATTGTCGGTACAAAAGTCGCCAGTACTATTAAAAATCACTGCTGACTCTGAAACGTGAATAATCGTTAAAAAAGGAGCAAAAAACTTTTCAAAAATATTTCTGGACTGTTTATGAAATTTAGCGTCAAATGTATTATGATAAAGATATTTTTAAAAAAATTTTAAATTGTGCCACGTCACAAGATTAAAAAAAAAGCAAGAATATCTTGAATTTTATACCTTGACTTGAATTTGTCGCATGACCTAGAAAAGTTTAAAAAAAAAAATCTGATATTTATATAACATAGTCTTTAGTGTCTTCTCTTTAATTTAAGTGAATAAAACTTGAAAAATCTTACCGATTCTTGAGATACGAGTAAAAATGTCCAAGCGTGTCTGCGTCAGGTTTCAGTCGGCGTAACGAGAGATGCCAGGATGTCAGTAATCGCCGACTTAAACTCGATTCTGACACGCTTGGACATTTTTTGCCATATTTCGGGAAAAAATATATTTTTGACATTTCAAAAAAAGTTACAACGTGACGAGTTAAAAAAAAAGTGCAAGAATATCTCGAACTTTATACCTCGACTTCAACTTGTGGAATGATCCAGAAAATCTTTTAGAAAAAAATCTGAAATTTACTCCACACAGTCTTTGAGGTCTTATTTTTAATTTAAGACAATAAACATAACCAGAGAGGCCAGGACAACGGTAATCGCCGATTGAAACTCGACGCAGATATGCTTGGACATTTTTAGTCGTATCTCGGAAACCCGTGTATATTTTGTAAATTTTATTAGTTTAAATTAAATATTACATTTTACAGATTACTTCAGGTTAATTTTAAATTTTCCCCAGATGTTTCCTAGGCCACAGCATGAGTTGAAGTCGATAAAAAAATTCTGAAAAGAATATATTTAAGGAAAATTTTAGGGAAAATTTAAGATTTAAAATTAAATTTAAAATTAATTAAAATTTCAAATTAACTTTTTTAAATTCAATTTAAGTAAATTTGTGGGAAATTTATTGAAAAATTTTGAACCAAAAATAGAATAAATACATTTTCAAAAAAAGGGTAATTTTTAACCAAATAGATTAATTTTCTCTTAAAGTAGTTTAATTTTTAACCACAATTATTAATTTTCAACAACAAATAAATTTCTAAGCAAGGACTTTAATTTTCTACAAAAGTAGTTTAATTTTCAATAAAATAGTTTAATGTTCTACTAAATTGTTGAATTTTTAATCCAAAAAGACTAATCGACTAAAAGAAACGTAAATTTTCAAACAGGAAATATGAATTTTCAAAATTAAAGTTAGGTTACAATTAAATAGTTGAATTTTGAAGTAAAATTATGAATCTTCTGCAAGAAACACTGCATTTTTAAATAGTTGTTCAACTTTTAATCGAGTAGTTGATTTAAAACAATAAGTTTTTAATTAAACATGTAATATTTAATATTTCGTAAAAAAAAATATTTTTAGATTAAAGGAGTGCAGTTGCTTATTCGGATTTTCAAAGCAGATTTAGAGACGCTCGGAATAATGAATTTTCCTAAAAAGAAAAAAGTCGAACTTTAGATCCAACTGACTTGGTTTCCTTAGATTATTATAATTTAAAAAAATACTCTTTTTCGGGGAGAAAAGTGGATCCAAAATTCAGATAAAATCTTCGAGATTCAATTTATTTGAATTTTTACTTTAATTTAAATTTAATTTTGGAAGATTCATATAATCTATGGAAAACGATCTGGCTGGTGTAAAATTAGATTTTTTTCTCGAAAAACTCAAGGTTCCAATCTTGTCTAAAATTTTATTTTAAATTAGAAAAAAACGCTTCACAGCTATATTTTAAGTCAAAAACAGTTTTATTCAAAAACAACAAAAATAGGAAATTTCAACAAATTAGCAAAATCCGTCACCAAAAAAGACAAATGTTCAATTTAAAGTATCAAATCTCAGCAAAAAATGTTATAGTTAAAATGATTGAAAATTGGTTCGAAATATTCAGAAATATTGCAATAGAGCAATAACAATTATTTTCCACAACAAAAAAACACAAATTTTTAGATTTTAAGGTACTTAGGTACCCTACATTTGAAAAATGTCGATACAACCAGCGCGATTCCTATTAAAAATCAGAGCTGACTTTGAAGCGTGATTATTCGTCAAAAAAAAGGGATAAGACTTTTTTTAATTGCTGGAAAGTTTATAGAATGTAGTGTTTAATGACCTGTAATAAAGATATTTTTTATATTTTAAATAGAATGCACCACGTGACAATAAAAAAAACGAAAAAGCAAGAACATCTTGAATTGTGTAAATGGAATTTAACTGGTCACATGAGCTAGAAAAAGTTTTAGAGAAAATTTGACGTTTACACCATACAGTCTTTGGGCTCTTATCTTTAATTTTAGATAATGAAACATGAAAAATGTTGAGGGGTTCTTGAGATACAAGTAAAAATGTCGAAGCGCCTCTGTGTCAGGTTTCAGTCGGCATAACCAGCGATGCCAGGACAGTGGTAATCGCCGACTGAAAATCGACCCAGATACGCTTGGACATTTTTAGTCATATCTCGGGAACCCGTGAATATTTTTTAAGTTTTATTAGTTGAAATTAAATAATTAATTTAAAATATTACTTCCGATTAATTTTAAATTTTCCTCATAAGTTTGCTAAGTCACAGCATGAGTTGAAGTCGAGGAGCAAAATTCTAAATATTTATCCTAAACACTTAGAATTTTGAAAAAGCAAAAATACGCAATTTCATTTTTCGAATTTAGGGGAATTATGGAATTGAAGAAAACGTTTTTCTTTATAAAAAGTCATTTTGGACCACCCGCAAAGACATAAACTAGCTTCAGATTACCAGTGGCGGTATAAAGTCAAATAGGATTTAAAAAAGGCAAACTCATCTCATTCTCATGTAAGCCAAGAACCAAGGGATTTTGAATTTTGCAATGGTCGGAGTCGGGACTGAATCTGCCAGTTTAAATCAACCCAAAACTGATCTCTCGCATAATCCTGGGATTCTTCAGAGCGGAGAATCCTGAAAATGAGATTCGTGGCGTTTCTGTGCCGTCGACGAAGAAGCAGGGATCTAAGAATTTAGTGGTCAGAATTCCGGAACCAGAAGGGCGGAAAAGGGCTCTTAAAACGGGAAAAGTAACATCCATACCAGAGCGTCGAAGAAAAGCTGGAAGGGTTGACTCGGTTCGGTTGAGGAACATGCGAGAACTCAAGAGTGAAATGAGATATTTAGTGGGGGCTCTTGTTTGCCCAAGCCCAGCGACTTTTTCCATTCTTCTCCGGACTACATGGAGAAAAGAGTTTGCATAAACCAAAAACAAATCCGGGAAGATTAATTACTCTTCAGCCAAGAAATTATGTCATGGACAAGCAAATTTCCATTCACTCGAGGAACTCAGATGTACTGAGTAATTTTCCATTTGAATAAATGATAAAAATAACTAGTGAGTTTCATATTTTTGTGACAATAAGTGCAAAAAGTTGAGCCCTATTTATAATAAAAAGTATGAATATTTGATATTCAGTATATCAAAGTAAACGAGCGATTTCGAGACTTCTTAACCCTTAAGTACACACTGGGTCATTTGCACCCAGTCACCGACTTTGACCACCACTAGGGCTCAAGCGTTTAAAAAAATTGCGGTCGCGTAGCCTTATACCTATAGTTCGATGTGTGTACGTAACGTTGAATATCCTAAAATTTAAATTTTTCGTTTTCATCAATTATAAACTTTTAGTACTGCAAAAAGTGCCAAAACTAGTTTTAAAGTTCGTGCAAGCGTACATGGCTACACCTGGAGAAAAGAGTAAGATGTCAACTTTGTGCTTAAAAAGTAGACAGGCCCATCGCTGTTCATAAATAAGTATGAGTAATGGCATCTTTGTATAAACAAATTTTTGTTTTTCAAATAAATTTTTCATACTTAAAAAATTCTGTTTTACTCATGTATATGAAAGAATCACGATTTTTTACACCTTGCAAATCACCCTTGTCAGTATGCGAAATAAATACCTATTTTTTAAGGTAGTACGACTAAAAATATTTAAAATTTTAAAAGTTTTGATTGTTTTCATAAAACTTCATTTTTTCAAAAGCAATTTTTTTTTACGTGTGTTAAAATTTTTAAATACACTCATAATACTTATAATTACTTTATCATACTTGAAGGTATACCTCCACAGTTTTGTAAGTAAAAAGGTTCAGTAATTGTAAAGTTATAGACAATCAAAAAGCTAATAGGGTCAATTTGACCCAGTGTGTAGCAGATGTTAGAAAAAATAGGTGTGTACTCGAAGGGTTAACATAATAAATTTGAATGACTAAAAACAATCTTTTCAAACTTTCGTAGTGTTAAACTACGTAGTGTTAAACTATAGTGTTAAAAATTTCTGTTGGAAACTTCCACTACATGTATTGAAAGTTTATTTCCGAAACGTAAAGTAACGCTACAATACATAATGTTGTAGTTTCCGAATTCTGGCATTGGTATAGTACATTACATGTATTAGAATCTTACAATACATGTCCAGTAGCAATTAACTCGACACCTGTGGAAGTAAAAACGTTCAAAAATAATTAAATTATTTCTCAGAAGACTTATTCCTGGTAAAAAAAATGAAATAAATTTCCTGACGGAGCCTAATGAATTCGAAATTTTCCAGCCGAATGGAATTAATAACTTCGTTAGTCTGGAAGATGTTAAATTCATTAAGTTGTGCCTATTTTATTTATAAATTAAAACGCAAAAAAAAACAGCTTTTTCTTCTTAAAAATTTGGCCATGTATCTTATATAACGCGCGAATTTATACGATTCAAGGAATTCATAGAAATTAAGAAATTCTTGAATTGCACAGAATTTATGGAATTCACAGAATTCAGACTGGTCGTCTGGAATTCACGGATTTCATGGAATTAGCTGAATTCACGGAATACCTGAAATACAAGGAATTCACTAGATTTAAACAATTAATAGAATTTGAGGAATTTATAGGATTTACGGAATTTACGAAATTCAACGAATTCCAGAAATTCACGCAATTCAACGAATCCAATGAATTTACGGAATTTACAGAATTTAAGAAAATCAGGGAATTGACGGAATTCATGGCAATCACGGAATTTATTAATTTCACGGAACTCATGGAATCCGCGGAATTCGTGCAATTCACGGAATTTAACTAATTCGCGAAATTCAAGAAGATCGTATAATTCATGGAATACACGAAATCCAAGGAATTCGTTAAATTCAATA
This sequence comes from Belonocnema kinseyi, assembly GCF_010883055.1. Taxonomy (NCBI): domain Eukaryota; kingdom Metazoa; phylum Arthropoda; class Insecta; order Hymenoptera; family Cynipidae; genus Belonocnema; species Belonocnema kinseyi. The sequence goes on along the minus strand of NC_046664.1, from coordinate 77,274,120 downwards.
AATTAGTGGAATGCAACGAAATCACGAAATTTACGGAATTCACGAAATGTATGGAGTTTATAGTCTCTCACAGATTTCTTAAATTTCATAAATTTATTAACTTCATAAATTCCTTGAATTTCATAAATTACTTAAATTTCATAAATTTCATCAATTCTTTAAATTTCATCAATTCCATAAATTTTTTGAATTCCGTCTACTACATGAATTCCATGAATTTCGTGAAATCCATTAATTATATGAATTCCATGAAATCGGTAAATTCCCTGCCTTTCATAAATTCCATGAATTCGGTAAATTTAATTAATTCCGATAATTCCTTGATTTCCTAGATTCCTTCATTGCCATAAATTTTGCAAATCATTTAATAACATGAATTTAGTGAATTCCGCGAATTGAATGAATTCATTAAATTCCTGGCGTTCACGGACTTGAATTCCATGAATTCCATTCATTGAGCGTATTCCGTGATTTTTTTTATTTCCGTGAATTCATTGTATTCCTTTGATTCCATGTATTTCTCGAATCCTGTGAATTCCACAAGTCCTATAGATTTAATAAATTCCTTAAATTCCTTGAATTCCTTGAATTTCATGAATTTCTCTAATATCTCGAATTCTGTAAAATCCGAAAATTCCCTAAATGTCGTAAATTCCTTCATTTCCATGAATTCTGCCAATTCCTTGAATTCTGTGAATTCTGCAAATTGAATGAATTATGTGAAGTCCAGTCGTTACACGAATTCTATGATTTAGGCGTGTTCCTTGAATTCCGTAAGTTCTTGAAATTCCGTGAAATTATTAAATTCCTTCGATTTCATTAACTTGAAATGCAGTTCTCTCTACTTTAACAATTAAAAATTAAAATGGATTGGGATTGAAAATTGTGGATAAAAAGTGTTTTTAGTTTATCAACTTTTAATATAAATTAATATTTTTTTAATTGAACTGTGCATTAAGTATTATAAAGTTAACAATTGTTAATTTTCCAAGACTACACTGAAACCGTTTGAAAAATGTAAGCGTCCAAATGATTCAATTTCAAATTTTATTTAAATACAGCGTCAGTCTCAAATAATCCATTTCCAACCCATAAAAATGAAAAATTATTTAATTAGAAAAAAGAATAATTACTTGATGAATAGCAATATTTGATAGTGCATATAAAACGAGATATTACAAATAAAATATTAAAAACTGGACATTTGAAAATAGAAAGCTTTGATTCATCAAAATTCGAAAGAGGTAACAACTTTGAACGTTACTATATTAATTGTTTTTACTTTGAAATTTTTTAACTATTAAATGAAATAATTAAATTTTGGTGTACAAATTGCATTTTTTCAGATTTGGAACAAAAAATTTATCAAAAAAGAATCTGGGATATTATAAGACATTTTTTTTAATTTTGCAGGTATTTTTTTTTTAAATGGACGGAAAATTTGAAGCATTGAAACAAGTGTACCTTGTTGACGATTTTTAAATATTTTTTTTTTTAAATATTTAAGAATTTTGAAATATTTGAACATAATGATGCTACGTATACAGTTAAAGATTATTTTTTACTTTTGTACTTTTCAATTCACAATTCAATTGCACAATTAATACAGAAACCAAAATGACTATAAAATTTTAAAAGAAGTCTACTGCCGGCGTCAGCAGGTACACGTGTGCTCGTGCAGTTGCACGAACGCATTCGGCAAAATTTCACTTTTTAGTACGATTATGCTTTAAAATGCAGATTTATAACATTTCTTATTCAAAATACTAATTTTTTTTTACGGAAGGTTAATAAAGACTACAGTAGAACCTCGATTATCCGAGGTAACCTGGGGAGGAGATACCTCAGATAAGCGAAAACTCGGATAATACGGAAGAAGTACAAAATTCCGAAGTGTTATCTATTTTGGACATATTTTAAATAGAAAAATAATTATAAGAATTTAGCAAATAACACCAAACAATTTACGAATGTGGATTTATCATTATTAATTTATTAACAATTGCAAACTACTGCGCGCATTTAGTATTAGGCGTGCAGCTTCATCTATTTTATTAATGATTCTCCGTATTATCCGAGCATACACCTCGGTTAATGTGGAGTGCTTAGATGAGTCCCGTTGCCTCGGATAACGCGGAGCCTCGGATAATCGAAGGCCGGATAATCGAGGTTCTACTTTATTATGGAAATGTGAAATTTCAATATTTTAATATTAATAACTTAAATAGTTTAACATTTTTCAGTGTTTTTATATACAATTATACTATACTTTCATTCATTTTTATCATTTATTGAAATGGAAGGTCTCTCAGGGTATCGTAGAATTTAACCAGCGAAATGGCAATTTTATTATCATGTGAATTACGAATTCAAGAACTAAAACAATAACTTCTGTTTGCGCTTTAGCATTTTATTTCAACCTCCGTTTTCAAATAGTTTCCTTAGAAAACTTTATAGTTTCGGTCGGGGAAGTGAGGGTAAATTATGAGAGGGCAAGCATGGGGAAATTTTAAGAGCGAAAGTGGGAAATGGCAATTATTGGTAAGGAAGTAATTGTAATTGATGGAAGGAGAAGAAATATTAATGGGGGGGGGGGTATAAGACAGTGCTCTGAGGTAGTAGGGGAAGTGAGGCAAAATAATAGGAAATGAGGAGTAGGAAGTAAGGAGAAATTAGGGAGAGGATGGAGGTTAAATGATTGGATGTAAGGCCGGATAGTAAAAAAAAGGGAGGGGGATGAATACTAGGGTAGTGGTTGTAGATTAGGCGAGGTTCAGCGATGAACGGTGAAAGGAATTAGGGGAAATTGATTATTCTCTGGGAAAGTGAGGAGAGGGAGAATTAGAGGAGGAAGAAATTGGGGACTGAAGGGGAAGCAAATTCCGAAGTGGGTAGGGAAAGTAGGGGAGAAATGTGGAATTAGGGAAATTTAGGGGGAGCAGGGAAAAAAATTATGGAAGAGGGAGGTTTGAATGATTTAATTTCTCTCTTAACAGGTTAGGAAACCATTCTTTTAGTTAAATTTTAACCAAGTTGAGTTTTCAACATAAAAATGCAATGTTTCTATAAAAATTTATGACTTTTAAACACAACAGATGAAGTTTTAACAAGTTTTTAAAATTAAAAATCAAATTTTTTATAAAACGTTTAAATTTTACGCCCAAGAAGATGAATTTCCACGAAAAAAATGTTATTTTAAACCAAAAAAGATTTATTTTCAATAAAATAGTTAAGTTTTCAACTTTGAAAAGTTCAATTTTAAATATACAGTTAAAGTTTTAAGCTTGGCAGCTGATATTTTTATAACAAATTGAAATTTGAACCAAAATTGGAATACTTAAATTTTCATTTACAAAATAAAAATTTTCTACAAAAACATTAATTTTTAAACAAGATTAATTTTTTGTAAATTGAACAATTTAATTTAATTAATTAAATTTAATTAATTAAGTACTGAGAATAATCTGCAACCAAAAAATAATTTTATTTTAAAATACCAATTTTCTAGAAATTAATTGAATATTCAACCTATAAATATAAATTTTCTAGAAAGCAATTTTGAATTTTAATCCTGAAAATATGATTTTTTAACAATAAGTTTCTTTTCAACAAAATAGTATAAATTTTAAGCTAAAAAACAATATTTTGACAAAAAATTCAATTTTTAACTTAAAAAAATGAATCTTCACGCAAATAGTTGTATTTTTAACTAAAATATCCATTCTCAATGAAGAATGAAATACATACATTTTTAGTTAAACAAATTAATTAAAAAAAAAAGAATTTCCAACAAAATAGTTATACTTCCAACTAAAGAGATAAATCTGCATGCAAAAATTAATTCTTAACAAAATGACTAATTTTCTACAAAACAGTTGAAGTTAGACCTAGAAATATGATTTTCTAAATAAAGTTTACTTTTAACTAAATAGTGAACATTTTTATTTACAAAGGTGATATTTCTACAAAAACTTGAATTTTCAACCCAAAAGTTCACATTTTCATCTAAATATTTTAATCATTCAGAAATAATAATGTTCAACAAATTAAAATGGTATAATTTTGAATCGAAATTAATTAACTTAAAAAAAAAGCATTTGATTGCTAAAAATTGAATATATAACTTTATTTGTCGTTTTCAATCATTACTATTTTTTATAATACATTTGTTTTATGTTAAGTGAAACACACCACCCATATTTTGAAAAAAAAAATTAAAGGCATAATTTTCAAGGACTAATATTTATTTAATTTTAACTTATGTTTTAAAAGGATAGATTCTAAATTAAAACGAACTTTTAAAAATTGCATTAAAAATAAAGTACTAAATTATTTTATTATAAAAAAATTAAACAGTTTGTAGTTAACCGTAGTTTAAATATTTCTTCAAAAATAAAATTTCCAAAATCTTTGAAATAATTTCACGGCCAAGACTGGGCTTATATTTCACATTATGAAAGAATCTTCCGTTTTGAATAATGCGTTATGCTTTAACGGTCCCTTTATTATAATATCAATAAATTGAATATAAATTCTAAGCTTTAAATAAAATTATATTTTGCATAATTGAAAAGTGATGTATTGATCGTCTTTGAAAATGCGGTAACCAGAATCTAAAGTTCTATGAAAAATTAGCCTCTCATAATTTACGAAAAAACCTTTTGATAGCAGATTTCCAGTTAGGAAAAAATGTAAGAAGATAAGGATATTTGCAATCGACGTCTACAATAAATTAGTCTCAGCGTCTGTAACAATGGCTCCGAGAAGAATGGAACATTACCGAGTCTTTTCTTAGTAAGGGTTGCCCATAAATAGAGATACGTCGAGGATTCTAGAAGAGAAAAAAATCATAAATTAATGGCGACTTGTGAACATAATCTTGGCGGAGAAAATGCATTCCTTCTTTAATTCCAGACTGAAGATGAAGACAAAAATGTTCATTCGAGAGGAAACCCGAATTTTGTAACACCATTTGTATCAAATAAAAATTCTCTTATTTTGTAATTAATAAGTTTTAGAAATAAATATTCAAAATGTTTGTAAAATTAATATAAAATAAGAAAATTAGTTAAACTAGGCACTGCACACCTACAAAATGAGTTTTTTAACCTATTAAGACCTTAATTGAGTCTTTCAAACCTCCTCCTTTCATTCTTCCCCTTCCTTGCTTCCCCTAATTTCTCATTTCCATACTCAACCCCTCCCTCTCCTTAAATCACCCATTGCTACGCGTCTCTTCCCCAACGTATTTTTCTTCTGCTCACCACTTACCTTCCTTCTCCAGCTGACACTCCCCTTCCCCTAATTTCCATTTTCCAGCCTTGACTTCACCTCCTCCACTCACCCTCACTTCTCTTCTAGTTCTCCCTTAACTTTTATTAATAGCCTTTCTTATTTCCAATCATTTTCCATACTTCCCTTGAATTTGTCTGCTTTACCTCCTTAATTCCCCATTACTTTATTCACCTAACCTTCCCCTAATTATCTTCACCTACTTCTCGTCCCCTTAATTCGCCCTTTTCACACCCCCCCTCCCTTTCCCAACTTATCCCTCCTCTATTTTCCTAATTTTTACTTCCATAACTACCACTCCCCTGTCCCTACTTTTCTTCTACAGTTATTCCTTTCCACTGCTAATCACCTGCACCACTCTAAAAACTATTCCCTAACTTACCTTACTACCCTCCCTCACTTCCAAATATTTATCATGCTTCTATTTCATCTCCTTAATTTCCACTTAATTGCTTTACTTAACCACCCACTACTTTATCCTCTTCTTAACTAATTCCACTTCTCTCACTTAACCCTTCGTTACTCCTCTTTTCTCATAATTCTTTTTCCTATACTGTTTCTTTTCCACCCTTATATCTCTGAACACTCCCCTTCTCATATTTCTCTTCTCAAACTTCCTTTCCACCCAACTTCTCCAACGTAAGCCCCAGGAATAAGTTTTATCTTTCCAAAAGATAAAAACGTTGCATCACGTTTATTTAACGAAAGATAAAATGAATTTCAAAAAAGATAAAATTTCTCTGAAAAAAAAGATAAAGTTTATTTGACGTAAGTATTTTGTTGACATAGGTTATATGTCAGACGGCTGGTCCTATTTTCACAGAAAAAATGTGCTTTACAAATTTAAAAATCCACGCGGTATTCAATTTTAAATATTTTTACTTTATTTCACTAATTTTAAACCTAAAAATCACTCACCTACACTTACTGAATACACAGTCTGCACTTTGGTTACTTTATACCAAATAGTGTTTGTTTACAAATTTCGAAGTCTACATCAGGGTCGATAGAAAACTCAAGATTTGCTCAACAAAAGTAAGGGACTGAAGTTGGCTGAGTGTTCTTACTCATTTATGAAGGATATTTTTTCTGTGAAAATAGACGCAGCAGTCTGGCACATAACCTATGTCCAAAAAATATTTACGTCAGATAAACTTTATCTTCTTTCAGATAATTTTTATCTTTTTTCAAATAAATTTTATCTTTTTTCAGATAAATGTTATCTTTCGTTAGATGAACGTGATGCAATGTTTTTATCTTTTTGAAAGATAAAATTTATTTCTGGGGTTTACTGTGTCCCTCCTCTATTTTTATGTTTCCTCACTTCAATAGCTAACGCTTGTCTTCCCGTACTCTCCCATTTAGTCATTAATTTCCCACCCCTACTTATCCGCAGTACTCTAAAAGCCCTTTCTTAACTTCCCTCACTACCCTCCCACAATTTCAATCATTTCTTCTCTACTTTTTCTTCCTATACTTCATCCTTCGCTTCTCCTATTTTCCGCAACTTCTTCCTCTACTTTCTCCTTTTCTTATTTTCTCAGCAAATACTCTTCTTCTCATACTACTCTTCCACAGTTATCACTCTCCCATCCTTACTTTCCCCTCATTTCCTTTACCTACTGTACCTTCACTTTTCCTGCTTCCTTACTCCTTTATTTCCCCTATGCAACCTCTCGCTTCCCAAACTTCTCCTTCTACTTTCCTGTTTTCTCACTTTCATAGGTAACACTCCCTTTCCCCTACTTTCCTTTCGTAGTCGTCACTTTTCCACCTCGACTCATCTGAACTACTCTACAAGCCCTTCCTTAACTTCCCTTACTACTCTCCCATACTTCCAATCATTTATCATACTTCCCCTTAATCATCTCCTTAATTACTTCTCACTTGCTTTACTTACCTTTCCCCTAATTTCTTCTTTTCTCCTCTACTGCCTATTCCCTTAACTCACCCTTCACTACTCCTTTATTTCTCAACTTCTTCCTCCTCTACTTTCTCTTGTCATCGCTTTTCCAGCGAACTCTCCCTCCCTTACTATTCCCTTGTTTCCTTTGCTTAGCCTCCCCTCACTTCACTTACTCCCTCGACTCCATTACCTTTTTTTGGCGTACTTCCTCTCATTTCCCGAAATTTTTCTTCGCTTTCTCTACTCTCGTTTAATTTTACATAACATACTTCCCCTCTCTTCATTTACCCTCACTTTCCTTACCTTATTTCCTCTCACTTGCCCTTTCCCTGATTTCCTCTTAATGCTCCTATATTCCCAACCTTCCGTATCTCTTTCTCCTAATTTCCCCTTTTTCCTCAATCTACTACTTCTCCCGCTCACATTTTTATTGGCACAAATTAATAAATTTACATTAGATTTATTATACAGTGTTTATTTAAATTATTAGGTTTATTACTTTTTCTTATATAAAAATAGAAATTATAAATATATGGCATTTATCATTATAAAATCAAACCTTTGTAACAAACTGCAAGTATTTTTCGTTAATTAAGGGTCTTCCCTGTGCATAAATATTAGATTTAAGTATTTTTTGCATAATTTGTTTATGACAATATCAAATGCTTATTAATGGCCTTTTTAACAACTTTGTAAATTTTAAATAACGTACAACAGTAATTTGAACTAAAAACTATCTATTATCTATATAAAAGTACCTGAGTTTAAACATCGGTTTCTCAAATTTTTTTATAACAATATAAATTTTTCATTAATTGATTTTTTGTTTCAAAAAAACTCTCAAATATTATATCGCAGCAATTATACGAGAAGCGTTGAGACCTGTGCAAAAAATCTCGGATTTTTGTAATTATATATCAAAATTGTTTATAACAATTGAGTTATTAATAAAATTATTTATTTATCTTCCGCTAGTGCTTATGCATTTATTTTATTCAATTCAAAGTTGATAAAAGTTATTTCGACGCCTATGAAGCGGAGATAAAGCTCTACTTTTACTGCCTAGGGAATAAAAAGTACTTTTTATCGTCTAGGCAGTAAAAAGCACTTAAACTCCCTAGGGAGTGAAAAGTGATGTCAGATGTGAATAATGAAAATTATACATCTATCATCATTCATAAATTACCGGAAATTTGCAAAAATATTCAAAATTAAATTTAGGGTATTTTATGACAAGTTTCCATATTTACCTGTAAAATTACTATAAATGACCAAAAATCCCCATAGATTTCAGGAAATTTATAGATATTTTAAAATTACATTTTGGAAAATTTATGGTAAGTTACTATAAATTACCTGTACTGTTATCATAAATTACCACAAATTAAATAAATTTTCAAAAATTTATGAAAATGTTTAAAATTGAATTTTGGGTAGCTGAAAATTATCATAAATGAAAGGAAATTTATTCACATTTTTAAATTTGATTTCGGGAAATTTATGGTAAGTTACTATAAATTACCTTTAATATTAATATAAATTAACAAAAATTTCATTAATTTCTGGAAATTTATATGCTTCAAGTTGAATTTTGGGTATTTTAAGGTAATTTAACATATTTACCTGTAAAATAGCCTTAAATTACCCAAAATTTCGATAAGTTTCTGAAAACTTTTTTCATTGAATTTTGGGAAATGTATGGTAAGGTAACATAAATTACCTGTAATAATACCATAAATTACCAAAAGTTTTCATTAATTCCCGAAAATTTATTAAAATATTTGAAATTGCATATTGGGTAGTTTATGATAAGTATCCATATTTACCGGTAAAATTCCTCTAAATGTACGAAAATTTTCATGGATTTGTGGAAATTTATAAAAAATTTGATGTTGAATTTTGAGAAATTTTTGAATTTACTATAAATTACCTATACCAATTCCATTAATTGCCAAAAATTTAATGAATTTGAGAAAATTTATAAAAATGTTTAAAATTTAATTTTGTGTATTTTATGGTAATTTACCACATTTACCTGCAAAATTACATTGAATGACTAAAAATTAATTGAAATTTCATAAATTACCATAAATTACCAAAAATGTCCTGAATTTCTTGAAATTCATGTTTAAAATTGAAGTTTGGGTAGTTTATGGTAATTTAACATATTTACCTGCAAAATTGCAATAATTAATCAAAATTTTTCATACATTTTTGCGAATTTATATAAATTTTTTAATTTAATTTTGGGCAATATTTTTTTAGTACTCATAAAAAAATCCCACTTCTCCGCCTAGGTGCATAATATATTATTTTCAAGTTGAAAATGTACTTTGTTTCTTTGCAAAATTCGATCATATTCAGTTAAGAAAAAAGTTCCAAATCATATAAAAATTATTATCTCTAGTCTAAAAGTCGGGCCGCCCCCTACCTTCCCAAACAAAAAGATTCCTACATAGTATAAAGTGTAGTATTCATAAAAGGATTGAAAATAAAAAAATACGTCCGTCCATCCATCGCAATATTTTTTGGCAGGTGTTCGGAAAAAAGAGAAAGATGAGACTGGCGTGTATTGTTATAGGATTGGAATG
>NC_046664.1:77254848-77264321 GCF_010883055.1 Belonocnema kinseyi | reverse complement strand
ATCAGTAGATGTCAAGGGGAGGGAAGCAAATGGGAAGGGAGATTAATTAAATAATTCGAGGAAAAGTAGAAGGGAGGAAGAAAAGGGGAAGAAAGTGATAATAAGGGAACTAAGGGATGGTGAGTAGAGGAAAGGAAAGGGTAATAAGATCGGATTAGATTGAATAAGGCAGGATAGGATAGAAAAGATAAAGAAAACAGAACGAGAGATGAGTGACAGGTTTTTTGGAAGTTTAAAAATATTAAAAAAAAATAGTATTTAATATTTTTTTTTCAAAATATAAGCATTTGGAGGGCTGCTTTGAGAAAAGAAAGTCTTAAGATTTGAAGTTGGGAAAAATGTCTACTTCCTAAAATAATTTTCGCATTTCCAGTCCGGTTTGAAAACCCCAGAGGACCACGTATTACTGCAACTACATCCGATTTGCGCGCACTACTTCCAAACGCGATGACAGTGGGCGTAAATCCTTCTGGCGGCTGCTACTTGATTATCATGTCCTTTTACTAAAGCGATTTCCAGCAGAATTATCCAGAGAGAGAGAGAGAGATGAGAATAGAAGCTGAGGAAGAAGAAGAGGAAGAAGAGAAGAAAGAGAGAAACGGTAGGAAGTGAAGGGGATTACTCCACCAATGAGCTAGGATAAGGGTTGTAGCGCCGGTGAGTACCAACGATTACGACACTCTTCCCAAGAGGGCTGTTGCTTGCGTCACATCTCTCTACCCCTCTTCATGAGTTTACTTTCGACATTGCATTCCTAAACTCATTGTCAGAATCGGACAGATCTTAAAATCCACTTAATGCCCGAGAAAAAATTCCTATTATTACCTTCTCTTTTCTTCAGTAATCTCTCCTAGATAGAATAAAGTTCTTTTTGTAGGACACTTCTTAGATTTTTGAATCATTTAGCCGTTTTGAAAATTTATTATTATAAAAATAGGAGCAATTAATAAATATCCATTAGTAGCTTCTAGCAGGATTTGTGTTTATGTGTTGATGTTGTTGAAGACACGTTGTGATACAGATCTGTATCCTTTTTAAATTATTGTTCACAGATTATTGTTGAACTTTATCCAAATTTTAAAGACAGTTGCGACAAAATTAGAAATTTATAAAAAGGACGAAATTTAAAATCTATTACAATTTTTAATTAACGGAGTGCTTTATCAGGTTATGCATAGCAAATAGTGTTTAATGTAGTTTTCTCACAGCTAAACGAGTATCATCATCAATAAATCTGAACCCTATCATCAAACAAGAATATCATCATTATAATATCAAACATAATGATTACTGACAATTGCCCATGTTAAAATAAAATACTTTCAAAAAAGTTAATTTGGTTAGACTGGTTAAATGTAGAAATATCTATTATTGGCTTCTAGCAACATTTGTGTTCTTTGTTGATGATGTTCAACCACGCGTTTCAGTACGCGTTTCATATAAATGATTTATATTCCTTTTAGTCATTATCATTTTATTATCCTAAATTTATATTCCTTTTCATTCGTTAACGATGCTACATGTGTAGAAATCGTAATCTTTAAGTCTTTTGTAGAAATAATTTTAAATCATAGATTTTTTTTCATATCTCACGATCAACATAAAAATGAGATTACCGAGATCCACATAAACGAGATGATTTTATTAAAAAGTTTATTTTATGAAAAAGCAGGTCTTTAGGTTTTAATAGAGAAATTACTGATTTTATATTGAACAAAGGCTTTAAGAATTTATCAACGGTTCAAATTCCTGATGACGTCACTCAAATAATTTCAAATCACAATAATAGTAATAAACAATCTGTTTGGTTAGTTAAAAACTTTCTCAAGAATTACGAATATTTAATTTTTGTGACGGCTGATAAAGGTATATGAGCAATTCCAGCAAATAGAGATGATTGCAATAATACAATTGAAAACATTCCTAAAAATCATATATAATACAAGAATTTCGAAACTAGTATGGTTCCAACTATCGAAAATGAATTTAATGACATATCTTTTAGATGAGAAAACAAAAGATTAATGAATCATCAATGGGCGTACTATTTAGAAAACCACAATAGTGTCATAGCAAAAGATAGGCTCTCCCTGAAATTGACAAACCTAATTTAAGTTGGAAATGAATCATTTATACTATTGGTTCTGCAACTTAAAATTCATTAGAGTATATTTAAAATATTTTGAAGCCAGTCTCTATTAACAGTAGTTTGTTAGTCAAAAATAGCTTGGTACTCAGGAACTGTTTAAAAAATATTAATGTACCAAAATAATTTACGTTAAAACCTTTTGAAAAAAGTATGCATTTTACTCTTTTTAAAACTTTGCAGTTATTCAAGTTGTTATTTGTTAAAAACAAATTAAAGGATTCTAAAGAAAAAAATTGAAATAGATTATTTTGGCAATACTGATTAGGTTAGACTGCTTAAAGTAAGACTGGGTTTCTGCAAAAACAAAAGATTAATTTTTCTATACATCAGCATAGTCAAAGAATGAAAAATTCTTCATTTTCAGGATAAAAACAAACAATTCTACCACTATGAATATAAAAAATTAGAAAATTTGTCTTAAGTATCTTCCACTTTTTGATAAGTTCTAGAAATATTTTGTAACAATAACTTCAAAAGGATATAGATCTGTATCCAAGCGCGCCGTTGAACAACATCAACAGAGAAATGCACATAACGGTAAAAGACACCAATGGATATTTATTCATTTAACCAGTCTAACCAAATAATTTGTTTTGAAATTACTTTTCCATAGATTATCAATTTAGTCTTCGAGCAAACAATATCCTGAAACACTGCAGAGGTTTCTACAAAAAAAACTTGAATATTACGATTTTTAAACATGTAGCATCGTCAAGAAATAGAAAAGTCTAGCTTTTTACGGCGAAAACTGAAAATTTCTATCACAATAATTAAAAACAATGTATAGTTTTATCTCAACTATTTTGAACTATTTGGTAAATTTCAAAAATCTTTTGTGAAGAATAACTTGAAAAGGATACAGATTTATATCGAAATGGCTCGTTAAACAACATCAACAAATAAAGGAACATACCGTTAAAAGACACATTCAATGAACTGGTTTTATCAAAATAATTTGTTTAAAATTTCTTTACCTAAAATTATCAATTTTGTCTTTAAGCAATATCATGAAACACTGCAGAGGTTTCTACAAAAAACTTGAAGATTACAATTTTCGAACTTGTAGCATCGTCAAGGAATGGACAAGTCTTGCTTCTTACAGCGAAAACTAAAAATTTCTACTACAATAAATATAAACAATGTATATCTTTGTGTTGACGATTTTTAACTATCTGGTAGATTTAAAAATTTTTTGTGAACAATGATTTCAAAAAGATACAGATCTGTATCGAAATTAATTTCTTTGAAAAACATCAACAAATAAACGCACATACCGGTAAAATACATCAATTGATATTTATTCAGTTAACCAGTCTAATAAAAATAATTTGTTTGAAATTACTTTCCTTAAATTATTAATCATGTCTTTAAGAAAACAATATCATGAACAACTGCAAAAGTTTCTACAAAGGACTTCAAGAAAATTATAATTTTTTTACATCTTGGATCATCAAAAAAAGGAAACGTCTTGCTTTTTAAACTGTAAACCAAAAATTTCTGCCAGAATGACTATAAACAATGTATAGTTTTTCTACAATTTTTAACTATCTTATGAGTTTTAAGAATCTTTTGTGAACAATAATTTGAAAAAGGTACAGATCTGTATCGAAACATTTTTTGAACATCAAGAAATAGGCACATATACTGGTAGAACCCACTAACGGATATTTATTTATTTATTCAATCTAACAAAAATAGTTATTTTTAAATTATTTTACTTATGAAAAAATTCGGATTTTAGGAAAAAATTAATCTAATTATTAACAAGTACATGGAACCATTTTCGATTAATATCTCGAAACTAATGCTACGTATCTAAAAACTATTGTTGCCGGAAAATCCGTGTTTATGATTGGATGAAAATGTTTTTGTTTTGTTTAAACAAAAAGTCTACAAAATTCAGGTATATGAGAAATGTAAGTTTATTTAAATAATATATTTAATAATAATAATAATAATAATAATAATAATAATAATCAATAGACCCTTGTGTCCAATACTTTAAAATACAAAAAGGTAATCTGTTCAGTTTAAGAAATAAAACAAAAGAATCGAAGTAATCAAACTTATTTAAGATGCATTTTTTAACTACAAAGTTTATTAAAAAAATGCATATTATTCTCAAAAATAAAAAGTCTTTTTTTAATAAAACTCAGAAATTTATTAATTCGGCTTTGATCCAATTTTGGGATGATTTTAACAAGGTGCTACCTAAATCCAGCTCTGTATTTGAGTAAATAGTTTAATTGATGACAATAAAATATTTTAGTATGTTAACCATATTTTAGAGGCCAAAGAAACTTTTTATAGGTTTACGTAGATATCTAAAAAAAACAGTTATTTTTCTGCACGTTCAATTAGAAATCTCAAAATACTGGGAAAATATTCTTTAGAACTTTTAATTTAAAAAGAGTTTTAAATTGTTTAGTAATTTTAGCTTCTCAAAAATTCAAATCACTAGTTACACTATGTGACATTTTTCAAGAGAAACAATAAATTTAACATTTATTCAGAATGAAAAATATTTAACTTTATAATTCTGCTCTTAGCAGAAATATATAAATCTTCGATAAGGAGGTTCATTATAGTTTATGTCAATCTCTTGTCCTAATATAAATAATATTCCTAAGCACTCTAGATTCTTTAAATTTAATGAATTTTTGTTTTTTTCTTATGAGAAAATTAAATTCTCCAAATAAATTTGAAAACTCTAAAAAATATCTTAAAATTTGTTCGGTAATTTCAAAACCTTTTTCAGTTGTTCTTTTTCCATTTTTGGTGAAAAATGATCTTCTCAAGTTAAAAATTCATCTCTTTAGTATCAATTCAGATATTTTGTTAAAAATTCGTAGTTTTTTCGTTAAAAATCTATATTTTAACTGAAAGTTAATCTATTCCATTTGAAAATTCATCGTTTTAGTTAAAAAATCATCTCATTAATTAGAAAAATTTAATTATTATTTAGTATTATTTTTTTTAACTTAAACTGAAAACCTAAACATTTATTTTTTTTTTTTGAAAAAAGTTCTTTTTTTTAAACTTAAACTTTTTCTTGAAAAAAAATATTTTTGTCTTTTGGCTCTTCTTTTCTTAAAATAAGGCCAAGTGACGAGTGGTTCACGTGACCAGATGCCTACCTCAACGCCACTTTTTTTATTTTCTAAAATATTTGCACACGAAGTGTCACATCGAGTTGAAAATTTGGGATAATGAATAAGAATCACTGATAAAGTTGGTTCTGGTCCTAAATTTTAATAATTATTAAAAAAGCGAAACAAAATTATTTACATAATAAACTTTTGTCATAATTATAAAAATTTAGAACCAATCCCATAATTCTTAGTGCTTCTTGTTTCGTATCTCAAATTTTCTACTCGATGTGGCACTTCGTGTGAGAATAAGTTAGCAAATAATGAAGGTGTCGATAAAGTAGGAATCTGGAAATGCGACCCTCTCATCAAGCGGCCTTAAGGTTTTTATTCTAGTATTTATAATAGCTTCATGGAAAAGCACCTGAACAGATTATTTTGCATCTAGTTTAACTTAGACGTGAAGCATTGTCTGTTATTGAAGATTCTTAGCTTGATTAATATTGTGGATTTTCTGCCTCTATGGTTGTGGAGGGTTATCTACTGTCGGTAAAGTACTATTCGCTGATGATATAACAAATTCATTTAAAATAATTACTTGTATCATTAACACTTAGCTAAAAATTAGCGTTATTTTCTTGAATTGCGGTTATTATTCTAATCTCTTTAATAGCTTAATGGAAAATCACCTGACTGAAAATCAGAAGTTCTGTGGTTCATTTCTCAGTGGAGCGAAAATAGAAAGATCTTTTTTTTAAGAAGAAAATTTTAATTTTAAATTTGAAAAAATTATTTTCCATCTAGTCTGATTTCGACGTTGAGCATTTTCTCTTATTGAAAATTCTTAGCTTGTTCGATATTGTGGATTTTCTGCCCCCATGGTTGTGGAGAGTTATCTACTGTCGGTAAAGTAACATTCGCTGACGATATAGCAGATTCATTTAAAATTACCTCTTTTATTTCAAATATCAACTACATTGTTCAAAACTGATACATTTGACTGAAAAATCAACTTTTTCGGTAAAAAATGAATCTTTTTGGTTAAAAATGGACTTATTTGATTACTATTATTCGAACTATTTAAAAAAATATTATAATAAATATGATAATATTTATATCAATAACTTTTGAAGTGAACAGACTTAAAAATATCAAAGAAGTTATACTGCGTTCTTTCCACTCCAATTACGAAATTGTTTCTAGGACTTTATATTTCAGGAAATTTCCAAGTAGTTGGAAAAGCGTTCTCCAATGATACATTCTCTGCTTTAATTTCTTTCGCTGTGGGTTACAGTGAAGTGTTCGATGAAGTGGAGTTCTCGAGTTTTCGCACCCGTTAAGGAAAGAAAAATAATTGCGGTGCCAACTGGTGCACGTATTGCTTCTCGATTTTCTTGGCTCTTATTCGACGAGCTGCGGCAGTCGTTGAATTTTAATTGTTCTTCTCACTTCAACATAAGCGCTGTTCAATAAAATTCGAGAACATACGGTGAACAAAAAATTACTGGCTCAGAGGAAATGCGTTTTTTTTCTTTGAATCAAGAATGTTGTTTACTTCAGTTGAATAAATATTGTTTAGAGGCAAAAAAGTCAATCCTCGAATTGAGATCTTTAGATCTTTTTCTAAAAAGTATTTTAAAATAGCCTGATATCAAGAAAGTTACTGCTTTATCTCTAGATACATTTAATGAAGGAATAAAATTCCTAATGGATAACACCTACATTCAATTTAATACAAAAGTTTATAATTTTATAGAACTTCCATGGGATTTCCTATTTCTAATAATTCAGCTGACTTGGTAATGCAAGATTTAGAATCTGAAATTTTGAATAAATTAAATTTCAAAGTTATTGCATACTTTAGTTATTTCGATGAAACTTTTTTAATTATTCCTAATGATGAGATTGAAAAAACTATTAAGACCTTTAACTCAAAACATAAAAAATTTAAATTCTTACATGAAATAGAAAAGAATAATACCATTAACTTTCTTAATATGAGCATTATTATATTATATAAACAAATTTAATGAACGAATGCAGTAATCAGGCATTTTTCGACAGGAAATTCATTTTTTTTCTATATACATTTTTATAAATTAGGAACTTTATGATAATTTCAGCAGAATTCATAATTTGTTGATTAATATTAATATAGTTCCAAAACAAATTTAATAAACAAGTACATTATTCGGGTATTTGTCCACAGAAAAATTCGGGGTTTTCAATGCCAGTCTTTCCAGTTGCGGACTTTATTAGAATTTCAGCAAAATTCATAATAAGTTGATAAATTTTATAATTTCTTTTAACAAATTTAATCAACAAATGCATTAATCAGGCATTTGTCTACAGAAAAATTCTTTTTTTTCTATGTCAACTGTTTAAATTAGGATATCGAACAAAAATTTGCTCTTCATCGACAGATGCCCGAATCATGCATCTGTTTACTAAATTTGTTAAAAAAAAATTTATCAACCAATTATGAATTTTGCTTTACTCATCATGAAGTTTTGCATTCAAAAGACTAACATCGAAAAAAAAACGAATTGTTTCGTCAACAAATGCCCAAATAATGCATTTGTTTATTAAATTTGTTTACAAAAATTTTTAAATTGATGAAAAAATATGAATTTTGCTAAAGTTATCATGAGCTTTCTAATTAAAAAGTTGACATAAAGAAACGAGTTTTTCTGTAGACAAATCCCTGATTGATACACTTGTCGATTAAATTTTTTTAAAGAAATCATAAAATTTATCAACTTATTATGAATGTTGCTGAAATTGTCACGAAGTTCCCAACTGAAAAGACTGGTTTTTGATATGTTTCCAGTCAAATTTCTTGCAATATAACTTAAAAAACGTATATTTATAGAAAATCGTAAAAAACTTTGTTCAACAAATAATTTGTTTATACATTTTTTTGTGTATAAATTTTCTAATATTGGAATATCCTTAACTCATGTTACTATATGCAACTAAAGCGATTTCAACCATTTTTCTGTTATTGACGAGCAACGCGAACGCCAAATAGAACAAATGTCCATTTTTCTCGTAATATTTGTTTAGTTATAAAACAATTGAGAACCTAATTAAAAAATCAGGTTCGATAACTTTCTTTGAAATCTTATTAGCTTTTTTTCGGAATTTTTTGTCAAAATCAGTGAGTATTTGTGGGCTGAACGTCATTTGGAATAGAAGCTTCAAATGTGTCCCCTAAGGGTTTACATTTATCTTGCACCTTCTTTCCTATTCCTTTACACACTCCCCATACACTTAGTTGGTGTTGAGAGGAGGACCTACAGTTTAAGGTGGGTTCCGAACCACCAAGAGCCACAGCTTTAAGTACTTAGAGAAAACCTTTTTCTCTAGAGGTACCGGTTCCACGACTCTCCGGAGATGAACAAATCCCTTGCTAGACTACTGTTCACCACATGGGCCACCGAAGCTCTTCCAGAGTGCGTGCCGAGGCTCTTCCAGAGTGCGTGGCGGGAATCGAACCCGCAAGCCGACGGAGTGGGTCCAAAGCCTACGCTTTAGCCCCCACGTCCATCGTCCCACTCTGTACGTTATTTTGAACCAAAAAAGTAATTTTTTCACCACTCTGCGGTCCACTCTTTTTAAACAAATTTACATCATTGAGAGCCTTTAAAATACTGTGAAATAGTTGGATGAAAAAATGTCATTTTTGATTTTCCATTATTTTGTATGCTGTCGAAATTAAAATTTTCGATTTTTCAAGAAAATTCAAAGTGTTGCTATGATAATCTTGTAGGGCATTCAAAAAGAAATATTTTTCTTCTCTTGACTGTTTTTTATATGGTAAGTTATTTGGCTTCAAATGTTCATTTTAATGTGTTTTTTGGAATTTTGTAAACGCTATAACTCCGGTAGATGTTGCTTTTGTCTAAAAAAGTCATGAGGATAAGTTATTTGTATTTTGGAGTATTATGAATATCCGTAGAGGAAATTTTTGAATTTATAAAAAAGGTTTCCTAGAAAATATTCAAAAGGTGCTCACTTTTTGATTTTCATCCAAAATGGCTGTCTAACGAACTTGACCTTCATT
The DNA here is from genome assembly GCF_010883055.1 of Belonocnema kinseyi. Classification (NCBI taxonomy): domain Eukaryota; kingdom Metazoa; phylum Arthropoda; class Insecta; order Hymenoptera; family Cynipidae; genus Belonocnema; species Belonocnema kinseyi. The sequence goes on along the minus strand of NC_046664.1, from coordinate 77,255,017 downwards.
TTAACATAATGAAAGAATTTAATAAAGGAAAATCCAATGAGTCAATTCTTTCGAAAGTTATCGTGCTAACAAAAAAACCATCCACGGACGGACAGACAGACACACTCGTAAAAACCTATTTTTCGAATCCAGGGGGTCTCAAAACGTGGACATTTCGACAAAAACTGGG